>NC_133618.1:201404684-201704684 GCF_048593235.1 Sminthopsis crassicaudata | reverse complement strand
CCAGCAATTTCATTTGAAAGACAAGGAATCTGAAGCTCAAACTGATTAAAGTTTAGTTTCTTGTCTAGGATCACATAAGCTTTGACATTTGTTTTCTCTCTAATATACCAACCAATTCTAATTCTAGGTCTTCAACTATCCATGTGAACATGAATAATTTTTTCCTTTCTCTGACTCTTTCTATAAAATAAGGCATTTGTACTTCAGGGTTCAGCCAAATTCAACTTGAGTACCTGTTTTTGTATACCCTTGCAATAAATGGTTCTTACAATTTAAAATAGAATGAATCAATTTTAAAATTTGATTTAAAAAATAACCCAAACCCAACCATTTTAGCTCTGTTTAAAGTCTCATAAATGATTTCTAAGATCCATTACAGAATATAATTCTATCCTAGGTTTTCTGTACCCAAATTCAGTCCTCCACCCATTATAACATACATACATAACACACACATACTACAAAGATATGTATATATGTATATCTATGTGTGTATATCTATACACACACACACACACACACACACACACACACACACACATATATATGTAGTTGAAGATAGCTACAAAAATATTCAATATCATTCAGAAATGTGCTTTGGTATAAGGTACTGTCAAGTGCCCTCTGCTTGTATGGATTATACAGAAATAGGCAAAACACCGGATTTGGCCATTGGCCAAAGTTTATTTGATCACTGGATAGATAGATGAACACTAAGGGCACTTTCAACTCCAACATCTTATGAACACCATACCATTATTTCTGTGTTAGATTTTCTAGGGATATGAATATGAATCCTGCTTCAGACACTAACTATCTTGAGCCTTGAACATCTCACTTAAATTCCCTGGGCTTCAGTTTTCTCATAAGTAACATAAGGGGATAAAGTAAGATGGCTTTCCAACTCTAAATCTATAAAGCTATGCATGAATATAACTATGTGCCAAATAATCACTTGATTGTTAGAAATAATTCATAATTCTTTTTTTTTCCTCTTTGAGCCAATCCCTGGGAAAGATAAAAGTAATCTCATGACATTTTCATTCACAGAAAATGAAAAGAAAAGGGAGCAGGGCCTGGAGTCTGGCTGCACTTGTACTACATAAACACATCTCCCTTTAAATTTTAAATTCAGTCCTTCAGTAAGATGCCGCATGGTGTTCTTGGAACCAGAAGACAAAAATTGACCAGAATTTGTGAAGAGGTAATCAACTCTTTCTCGCCTACTGAAACTAGTGAATGTGTGGAAGCGTGGCTCAGAGAACCTGTTCTTTTTGTTGGGGAACAGATGTCTGGGAGCTTTTTGGCAGGCCCCACTCCGTCAAACAGTCCAGTTTTGACAGTTAGTTGCTTGAGGGATGGATGAAATGCAAAGTATTTCTGATCAGAATATCATATTCATCTGGATGTTAATTACTGTGTCTGCCTTGGTATAAATAATTAATTATGCAAAACCCACACAGCTGCGGACAGAGTTAAGTGACTGGCTGTCAATGTCTCACAGTTCTAGAAAGGATAAAGAGATTTGGAGAATAAGCTCTTTAACTGGTGGCTCTTGCTTGTCCTGATCAGCCGAGATAGCATTGAAATTGAGCAAACTCTTTCTCCTAGTCTCTCCCTGTCTCTGTCTCTATGTGTGTGTGTGTGTCTCTGTCTCTCTCCTACATACAGGCATATTCCTAATTTTAATAATTGAAGCTTAATAATATTAATTTTTAAAAAATATGGATTCTGGCAGGCAAGCTTCATGTATCTCAGAAAGGTAAAACATAAGTCATGAAATTCTACTGTCTTTTTTTTTTTTTTTAAACTAGGGGAGGTAAGTAGATTCCAGGTTTTAATTTGAAGACTGGTGACTAAGTCCTTAAGATGGTTAATCATAGATTCTGCTAATGCTTTCAAGTCAATTATATTTCAGAATGTAAGCTAGAGTTCCTGGTTCTGCTCCTTAGGGTCTATCTGATTTTGGGAAAATCACTTAATACCCCTTCATATGTTATCATTTGTAAGAGGAAGGGTTTGGACCAGGTCTTTCCAAAGGTCTCTTCCAATTCTAAATCCTATGAAACACACTTCTATTTCCATCTTCACATTTATATTCACTGACCTAAGAGGGGCACATACGTAGGGGCATTTATGATGCAGTATAAATTTGTTTTCTGTCCATCTTCCACAAAATGGTGAAAGAGATTTTTCTTATGTAAAGGTCTGACTATATCACTTGTTAATTCAGTCAATCAATTCTTGTGACTATTGCCTCTAAAATAAAATATAATATTTTTGTTTGGTTTTAAAATTCTTCATAATCTGATCACAACCAACTTTTCTATCTTTATTCTATACTACTTTCTTTCCTGAATTCTATAGTCCAGCCAAACTAACCACCTTTCTCTTCCTCAGAAATTACATTCCCTCTCCCATATTTATTCTTTTCCTCTGTCTAGCCTGCCATTTCTAAGAATTCCTTGTTTCCTTTAAGACTCAGATCGAGCAACACTTTCCACATATTTCCTGATTTTCTCCAACTATTGATACCTCCCTACCCACAATTTCCTTGTATTTATTTTTTATACTTTATCTGTATACTTACATATGTACATATTTTCTACCCTGATCTAATGAAATTTCTTTTATATTTATCTTTATGTCTTCTTTGTGCCTGTACCTTAATAATAGGTGCTAAGCAAATGCTTGATTGATTGATTTGAACAAACATATTTATCATCAGAGGAGCAAGGTTCAAATTCTACCTCTGACATTTACTATCTATGGGATTTTGTATAGGCCATTTTCTAGTCTAAGTACCATTCTATCTCTAAGGATTTTCAATACTCTAAATTTTCTAATACTATCTAGAAATACAAACAAATAGTATGACTTAGGTGTAATCAATGGGATAGTGGGCAAATTAGTTCCTTATTCTGTTTCTCCTTTCTTGAAAATTGAGGGGGACTGGCTTTATGATCTATGAGGTCCTTTCCATCTACAAATCCCATTATTCTAAATATTTTGCCAATTAATCAAATTTGTCAAAACACTGTTGCCTACAGCAGCAAGACTAACATTAAACAAAGTCATTAGAAATATTTTCACCAACTTATATTTGTACAAATATTGATATTACTTTCAGACTCCATGACATAAAAAAATGAATGTTGCTAGAGCCACAGTATTTCACTTTGATGAAATAAGACTAGAAATATGGTAGATCTTTCATGACCATGAAATAATTATAGAGTTGTAGGGAATAACTTCCCCCCTCCTGTATAGTGAGAAGTGGAACAAAAAGGGCAGGTCCAAACTCTAACCCTATTGAAGTTAGAAGGATTCAGAATAAGAGCCTGTGAAGATTGCCAGTGGTTGTTCTATTATTTGGTGGTGGTAATTATAGTAGTGAGGAGTGCTAGTTGACATATTCTAGCATAAAGTGTTTGTACTTTTAATTAAGTTATTTGGAAAAAAAGAAATAGTGGGGACTAGAGAGAATTTAAGCTTTAGATAGTATTTGTTGAATTGAGATTTATTTAAGCATGTGTTTTGTGTGTCCAATAATGTGTGAAGTTCTCAGTAAATCAATAAGGATTTATTAAATATTTACTATAGGCCCGATATTGTGCAGAATGTTGGAGATTCAAAGAAATGCAAAACAAACAAACAATCTCCCCCCCACTCTACCCCCCCAAAACCCCAAAAACACAACTTGTCCCTTCCCTCAGAGAGATCACATTCTAATGAGAGACATAAAATTCAAGATATGTAAAGAGTTCATGGAAGGTAATTTCAAAAAAATTGGCATTCACAATGAGGGTGTGAAATGAAGAAAGGAGAATAGGAGAAATCTCGTGTAGATGACAAGTTCTGAGCTGTTTTGAAGGAATCAAAGAAACTAGTAGGCAAGGGTAAGGATGTAGAGTATTTCAGACCACAGGACACAGCCATTGAAAAAGTAGAATTTGAGAAGGTGAGTATCCTATACTAGGAACAGCCAAAAACATCAAGTGTTACTAGACTATATAAGTGCTGAGAGAGAAATAAATCATGAGAAGACTGGAAAAACAGAAAAGTACAAAGATCTAAAGGGCTTTAAATTTAAAAAGAAGATTTTATATTTGATGTCAGGAGGTTATAGGGGGCCACTGAAGTTTGATAAATCAGAGGATGACATAATCAAATCTGAGTTTTGGAAAGATCAGCTTACAAAGCAAGCAAAAGATGAATTAGATTAGGGCTGGGGGTTGTGAGTGGTAGAGTAAGAGGGAAAGACTTAAAGCAAAAACACCAATCACTAGGGTATTTCAATAATCCAATATGAGGTATTGGTGGTACAACAACTGGTTGGTGGCTGTGTGAATGGAGGGAAGGAGATATATGGGACAGAGAAGTTGTGAAAATAGAAATGAAAAGATTAATAACACATTGGATATGGGGAGTGAGTGAGAGAAATAAGGGATGACAGTTAGATCTTGAGCCTAGATGATTGCTAGAATGTTGTTGACCTCATTAGAAATATGAAATTTTTAAAGAATGGAGAAGGGTGGTGGTGCTAGAGTGATTTTTTTGAATATTTTGAGTTTCAAATGTCTAAGATATGAAGTTGATGAAAAGATAGTTGGTGATATGATCCCAAGGCTAAGGAGAGAGTTTAGGACTGGATTGATGGATCTGGAAATGACTTGAAAATTATTATTGAAAACAAGAAAACTATGAGATCATCAAATAAGATAATGTAGAGGAAAAAGAGAAAAAGTTCCAGGATATCTCCAGAGGAGACATTTATACCTTGGATAAAGAAGAGAGAGAGAGAGAGAGAGAGAGAGAGAGAGAGAGAGAGAGAGAGAGAGAGAGAGAGAGAGAGAGAGAAGAGAGAGAGAGAGAGAGAGAAAGAGAGAGAGAGAGAGAGAGAGAAAGAGAGAGAGAGAGAGAGAGAGAGAGAGAGAGAGAGAGAGAGAGAGAGAGAGAGAGAGAGAGAGAGAGAGAAAGAGAGAGAGAGAGACTGAGAAGGAATGTTAGAATGGGAAAGAGGAGAGCCAGAAGAAAGTGAAGTCAAAAAAACTTAGACAGGAGATAGCATCCAGGAGAATGTGATTAGCAATGGCAAAGGTTGGGAAAAAATTTAAAAGAGAAAAAAAAAAGTTATTTGATTTGGCAATTAAGTTATGGAAGGAAATGTTATAAAAATCTCACTTTGGAAAATTTACAATTGACTGGGAAGTAAAAGATAAATAAGTGAAGCAACTAGAGAAAATTAAAAATCAATAAATGATTAAAGATTAGAGGGTAAGGATACAAATACCAGGGGTCATGAATTATTGATTTATGCTTGCAGCCCTCAAACATCACCATAACCATCACATTCTTAATAATCACACATAATATTAAAATTAGTGAACAAAAAAGTATTATTACAAGCTTACTAAACTCTTACTATCAGATAATAGGAGATACATGTAGCCATTTCGAATACTTCATAGTTGTTTTCTTAGAATACATAACAAATGTTCTGTTTAATTCATTTGTCTAATAGGATCTGAAATATTTAACCTTTTGGTTAGTCTTTGTGTGAACAATTATGTTTAAGCTACTTATATTTCTTACTATACTTATATTTCTTACAATGTTCCTACTGAGAAGAAAGCATGTCAGTGGCACATATCTGTCTCTAAGTATCTGAAAGCTATCAAATAGCAATTCATTATGGCATGAGGGTAATACTAAGTTCTCCTCCTCCTCTTCCTGTACCTCCTCCTTCTTCTTTTTCAATCAATGACTTGCCCTGGGTCACATAAATAGTAAATTCCTGAAGCCACTTTTAAACTCGGTCCTCCTTACTCCAGAGTTGATGGTGCTCTATCTATTGAATCACCTTGCTGTCTAATAATGCTGAGTTCTTCACCATTATTCTAGTAGCCTGTTAGTTCTAGCAGATTTTACCATTCTCAAAAGACTTCAGTATAATCTTGGCAAAAGGCTGTGTCTATTTGTGAAGTTTGCCTTATAAAAATATTGAGAAGTACAAAGAGGTAACTAGTAGATGTTGAACTCCATGGTCATAGAAATCCATGGAATAAAGTATAGTATAAAAAGCCCTCAGTGCCATGATGGCTCCCTTTCCTTCTGTAACAACAGTGGTTCAGTGGTAGAAAAGGGAATAGACATTGAAGAGAATAATTATTTTAGTGACCTGTAAACATCAGCTTATCTTTTGAGAATCCAAATAGGAAATTCATGATTCAGGAGAATAAAATATGAAAAATTGAAAAAGTAGGCTACATCCAAATTAAGGAAAGCTTTAAAAGCCAAACAGAGGATTTTATATTTGATCCTAGAAACAAATGGGAGACAATGGAGTTGAATGAGGAGGGTAGTGATATGGTCAGACTTGGGTTTTAGGAAAATCAATTCAACAGCTCAGTGGAGGCTTTGAAATGGAGGCAGAAAGAACAAGCTTTGGCAATAATCCAGGTGTGAGGTGATAAAGGCCTGAATTAGTGTAATAATGATGTCAGAAGAGACACTGAGATGTGTCTTAAAAGATATCACAAAAGTAAAAACAATAAAACTTTGCAGTTGACTAGATATGGAGAGAAGAGTAATTGAGGATGATATCTAAGTTGTTATTAGATATCAAATGCAACAAGAAACTTCATTTTATAAGATATTTTGGGACTTCATGTTGTAAAATTTAAAATAATTTGCAAAAAGGGCCATCGTGATGATAATTAAAGCTTATATGACAGCATCTGTTGAAGAGGATGAATAGGTTAAAAAATTCTATTAAAAAGTTATGAAGAACTCTATAGTAAATCAACACATACATTGATATTGTTGATTCTAGTACCAAAGTGGGTCTAGATAAGGACAATGAAAAAATGTCCTAGGAAATATGACTCAAGAATAAGAAAAAAGATCATTGAAGTTGTTGCACCATTGTCAGAGCTGGCTCATTGTTTGGGAGACTCAGAAGTATTAAGCTGCCCACCAAACTAAAGGTCTACAGAGCTGTTTTTCTGACCTCATTGTTATACACTCGTGAAGCTGGTGCATCATACCAGTATCATTTCAGGAAACTGAATGACTTTCATCTGAATTATCTTTAGAAGGTTTGAAAATGCACCTGGCAAAACAAAATACCAGACATGAATTTCTTTCTCAAGCTAAATTGCTAAGCATTCATTTAGCCTCTACTGAAAAGAGAACTATTCTGATGGGCTGGTCCCATTGTTCAAATGCCAAACATGCATATGCCTAAAAAACCATTTTATGGAGAACTCACATTAAGGCAAGTGTTCACAGAGAGGTCAGTTTGTACCAAATGTAGCAATTGAGGCAGTTGCCTATGATATGGGAAAAAAGGAGGAATGGCCTGATTATTGCACTACACCATGTAGGGAATGTCATCCTCCATGGCTAAATTTTCTTGGATGGCATGCCCTCAGTGGGGCACAGTGCTACACCAACTCCTGGCTAGGTGCCAACTATGATGATACAAAAAATATATTTTGAGATACAAATAAGCTCTTTACTGTACATTTATTTATATGTGTGCATGCTTTCATACATGCCCTTTAAAGGCAACAGTATTTAAGTACCAGATGTTCTTTAAGGGGGGTATCATCATCCAATAAAAGCACATTTTTTTTTCTTCTAGGTAATGAAGTGATAAATCACAGAACATTAAAGGCATATCTTTGGTTTTTTCAGTTCTTTGCAGGTGTTAACCTTGTTGCTTGATGTTCTAAAATCTTGTCTTCACAGATGGAAAAGCTTTCTTCTCTCTTTTCACTTCTAGGTTTAAACTTAGGCATCTGTGGGTGCTAGAAGATTGGTTTATGGATACACTGGATTATAATAATAATAATAATAATTAAGTTTTATGTAATATTTTAAGGTGAGAGTAGTGGCAAAGAGTGAAAACTCTACTGAAAGTATAGTTTCAGAACAAGAGATGAGAGACTCCAAGACTTCTTTCCTAGATGAAATGAAATTATCTTCCGTATACTGCGTCTTGACAATCACACAGTTACCTAAGAAATGGAGAGAATATAAGATCTCCCCTTACATTCTTCTATATAAACTGTACACAATAAATGGTAACTTTAAAAAAATTCTAATCTTTTCTTGCTGTTCACTTTGGGGAAGTTTTTCGGTTTTTCTATTTTCCCATACTTTTCCCACTCCCAACTGATCTTGGTCTACTGTTCACCCATTAAAGCATACCTCAAATATCCTTTCCTCCTACATGTCTTCCTTGACCTCTCAAATTCGTGATGACTCTTTCTCTACCAGACTTCACATAGCATTTTCTTTACTTATTCTCTCCTATATATGTTGTAAGTATTGTTATTTTTCTTAATTTTTTAGACCATTTTGTTTAGGCCCTTTCCCTTTTATATTCAGCTGTATCCCATATTTATGTATGGACATATAACTATATCATAGTATCATATGATCATAGATTGAAAATAGGAAGGGAGCTTAGGTATAATATATTACACCCTTTTCATTTTGCGGAAGAGGAAACTAATCAAAGGTTAAATGAGCTGTCAAGATCATTATAGTAAGTAGGACAGCTAAGATCATTCTATGACATTATAAATGTCTTGATAACAAGAAATAGCTCATTGTTTTCTCTACCTTTAAATCCTAAGTGCCAAACAGTGCAATAAAAAAACATTTTTGGATTTGCTATTGAATTATGTGTCAAATCACTAACTAGGCTATAAAGTGCATGGGAGCAAGGACCATGTCTTACCTAATTTTGATATCTTCTTAGCATGAATCAGATTATTAATAAATGTTTATCAAGACATGTCTGGTGACTTGAATTGATTTCATCATGTTTATTGACTTTTTTCTTCAAAAGCATATGACTTAGAGAAACATGTTATATTTTGAAGATACATCTAAACAAGATATCTTCCATGAACACATAAAAATTACTGTCTCAATGGATTATAGATTTAAACTTTAGAGACTTTAGAAATTACATAATCTACCATCTGCATCCAGAGAGAAACCTGTGGAGACTGAATGTGGATCAATGCATATCATTTTCACCTTTTTTCCCCTTTCTTATGGTTTTTCCCTTTTGTTCTGATTTTTCTCTCCCCATCTGACTCAGAAATATGTAAAAATGAATGCACATATATAACCTAAAATAAAATTTAAAAAGAAATTACATAAGCTGATATTTTACAAATGATAAAACCATGGTCTGAAGTTCATTATCAAAGGTCATGAAGGCTATGAGGAATAGAACTAGAGGGAATCCAGTTGTCTTGACTCTAAATCTTCTACCATTTCCAAGATCAGATAACAGATGGAACTAAGGATGAAGCTTTGTCCTATACCCAACATAGTTATATATCAAATGAAGTAAAAAATAGAGACATTGTTTGCCACTGTTATGGAAGTTCTGCTGCGCACATTTTAACAACAAAGGCTTACAGATTGTGAAATTTGTCAAATGCTCATCTTCATATATTGAGTGCCTGAAACTGGCCCTATAGAGAGCTCCTGGATGAAGAAACTCCAACTATCAAAAGAGACTGGCCCTTTCTCTGCAATTAATCATCTTAGAAAGTAGCCTAGAGTACTGAAATGTTAAGTGACTTGACTGTCCTAACTTAGCCAGTATATGTCAGAGGCAGGACTTAAACCTAGCCCTTCTTGGCCCCAAGGGCAACCTTCTGTCCGAATTATATGTGGCCTCCTTAGTCATATATTTTGTATGTGACTTTTCCTATTATAGTCTATTATTCTTCCTATTACTAGCTCTCCTCTCAATAATGATATATGGATGGCTATGATTCATGGAATGCCATGTTCTTGTGAGAAGTAAAATTATAAGGAACCCAAAGAGCAATGGAAATCAACATCATTGTAGACACAATTAGGAGATAGTATGTTGCCAATTTTCCAATAAGGAATTTTGTGTATATATATATATATATATATATATATATATATATATATATATACATATATGTATATATGTATATATATATATATATAAAATGAGACACTGATAGATGGATAGATAGATAAGAAAGAGATATTGATAGATATGTATCTATGTAAAGCTATACATGTATAAAGAAATATCTATCTAGTGACAAGAACTACAGTTTCATTAGTATAGGAAATTCTTAGACAAGGAAATCCTATCTATAAAGCACCCTCTCTGCATCTTATAATCTTGATTGCTCCAAACACTGAAATATGAAGTAACTAGTCTTGGATCACACCAATATTATGTTTTAGAGGCAGGACTTGCACGCAGATCTCTTTAAATCCAGAGCTTCCTGCTTATTCACTGCTTTTTCTCTGATATTACTCCCTGCCTGACCCTAGTCAAGTCACTTAATTTCTCTTGGCCTCAGTTTCCTTCTCTGTAAAATGAAGTCATTGAAATAGTTGGCCTATAAAGCTACTTCCAGATATAGATCTATGATGCCCTGATAATTTTCAAGGCTAAATTATTCAAATGCATATGTGATCAAATGGATCTCATCCACTTGAAACTTTTCTTCAAAAATGCATTTCACCACCTGTCCAACTTGTGCAACTCATGCCTCTTTTCTCCCATAAATTCACTATAGGCAATTCATGCAAAATACTGGAAGCCTTAACTATTTTCTTCTGACATTGTGAAAGTAATAGTAGAGCAGTCTGGCTATTCACCAGTCATCTCTCATCCATGCCAGGCTACTAGTACATATTTAACATTTAGTCTGTTTTCCTTCAAAATTCCTCATTGATTATATATTGCAGACTTCTCACACCTATCATGTGACTTTCAATTATCCTCATTACAAATGCAATTTTCATTGCTTCATGGACTATTGTATTTCATACCTTATAGATTTACAATCCTGGCAAGTAGTAGGTGTAGAAGAGAAAATCAGGTCTAGCATATTCCAGGATTTCCACTGGACTGACTATATCTTAGATTACCCAGTATTTCAGATGAATAATGGAAGGATGTCCAGTGCATTGGATGCATCCTCTTGAAAAGATTTACAAAAAAGACCAGAATTGCAAAGGATGAAAAAAGTGTAGGATGGGTTGAAATCTGCAATAAAATATCAAGTATTATGTGTTCTACACAGTTCCGCGTGCTGAATGGAGGAATAAATACATATATTGCCTTCAAGATGCCTCCCTAGTTTAGGAAGATAATATTAGAACATATTCAATGTAAAGGAAACATAAATCTTCAGTATTTTATGAAGTTAACTGTGTATCATTCTGAACTTAGGATTCCATGTATTCAAAGTAAATTATATTAAATAAGAATGAGCTCTTATATTTACATAACACTTTGTCTTTAACAAGTTCTATATACATAATTTCATTTGAACCTCTTAGAGATGCCACAAGGAAGAAATGCCCTCATTATACAGAAAAGAAAACTGAATTTCCAGGAATAAAAATGCTTATTCAAAGCTACATAGCTGATAAGTAACGGGATTTGGACAGAAACCTGTTTCCTTTAGCCCCAAGTGTAGTAGTTATTCCACTGTGTCTCAATTCAATTTAACAAAGATTTAATAAAAACCTACTACACAAAGGGCAATATGTCAGGAGCAGGGGATATGATAAAATAAAAACTAGTAAACCTCAAGAAGCTTTTGTTCTACATATTTTTAAGTAAATACAAGGTAAACTGAGTCAGTAAGTCTGGATTGGATTAAGGACAAGACTTCCCAGGAGAACTTCAGGGAAGCTGGAGGAGATTCAAAGGCAGGATTCTGGAAGAGGAGGATTCGAGATTCTACCTTAGCTCTGGCTGGAGGCTCCAGAAGCCTCCCAAGAAACCTGCTCACAGAGAAAAGGATTAACAGAAAAGAAATCTCCTCCTAGAGAAGGATTATAATTGAGAGACTACAGGACTTTACATTTTATTAATTATATTTTATATTATTTTACATTTTATTATTAAGAACCAATAATTCCTGACATCAAGAAATTCATATTCCAGTGGGGGAGACCACAAGCAAAAATGATATGCAAGATAATTAAGAAGTAAATAAGAGGGAAAGCACTTAAATTAAAAGGATTTGTATAAAGGATCCTATGGAAGATTAGATTTTAGTTGGAATTTAAAGCCAGGGAAATCAATATGTAGAAATGAGGAGGAAGAATATTCATTCCAAGCATGGAGAAGAAGCAGTGAAAATTCTTGAAGCAAGGAGATGGAGATTCTTTTTCATGAGTTAGCTAGAAGGCTATGTCACTAGATCAAAAAGAACATAATCAGAAGTAAAGTGTAAGAAGAATAAAAAGATAAGATGGGGCTAGGTTATGAATGAACACCAAAGAGAGAATTTTGTATTTGATCCTAGAGCAAGGCAGTAGGGAGCCACTGAAGTTTACTGAGAAAGAGGGTACTATAGTGCCCTAATCTTACCTACACTTCAGGAACATTGCTCTGGTGGCAATCCATTCCTAGAATGGAAGGGAATGGGGAGAAATTTGAAGCAGTTATATCCACCATAAGCTACTGCAGTAATCAAGTAATGAGGTGGTGAAAGTCTGTGCCAGAGTATGGCAATGTCAGAGAACAGGAGGATTGTTTGACAGGTGTTGCAAAGATGAAATCAATCAGCCTTGGAAACAGATTATGGGGAGAATTGGGAATTAGTGAGGAATTGAGGATGACAGTTGTCAGCCTAAAAGGCTGTGAAGTTGTTGCCCTATACAGTGATAGGGAAGGTAGGTAATAGATAGGTTTTAGAGAGAAGAACAATGGGTTTGGTTTTGGACATATTATGTTTCAGATGTCTACTGGACATCCTGTTTAAGATGTGTGAAAGAGAGTTGGAGGTGAGAGACTGGAGGTTAACAGAAAGATTAGGACAGGATAGGTAGATTTAAGAATCATCAGCATAGAGATGGTAATTACATCCAGAGAAGCTGATGAGATTACCAAAGAAGTAATGTAGAGGAAGAAAAAAAGATCCAGGACAGAACCCTGTGGGATCTCTACAGTTTGAAGGAGACATCTGGATAAAGATGCAACAAAGGAGATTGAGGAGTGGTCAACTGAGGAGGGAGAAAAACCCTTCAATGTAGAGGAATCAGTCAAGGCTTTTTAGAGGACATGTCCTGTATAATCCTTGGTTCTAAAGCATTTTTAAAGCCTCCTAAAACCTGGAAAAATGGATTACTATTATCTGGTTATTCATGTTGGCACAAATAATACTATGAGAACAAGTCCAAAAAGTCATGCCAAAGATTATAAAGTCCTGAGCAAGAAGCTAAATCACAGAGCACATGGCAGGTTTTCTTCCCACTGAATGGATGAAAGTAATATACAAGATGAAAATTGATTTATGAAGTGCCTAGCTGTCTAAAAAGATGCTCTGTGGGGGCAGCTAAGTGGTGCAGTGTATAGAGCACCAGCCCTGAATTCAGGAGAACCTGAGTTCAAATCTGTTCTCAGACAACACTTTCCTGGCTATGTTTCCCTGGACAAGTCATTTAGCCCCAATTGTCTCAGGGAAAAAAAAAAAAAAAAAAAAAAAAAAGATGTTCTGTGGGAATAGAGCATCTCAGGATCATGACTTTAAATGCAATTATAAAGACTACTGGCTAGGGATGGAGTCTACCTAATATGACAGAAATACAGATGGATGGACGGATGGATGGATGCATGGATGGAGAGAGACAAAGACAAATAAAGAGAGAGACACAGAGAAAATCAATACAACACTCCTTAATAGTCACGTGTCAGTTTTTGTGCTAAGCCCTGAAGAAAAAATGCACACCAACAGGAAATTTCCTGCCATCAAGAAGCTTGTATTCTTTTGTTAATAGTATTTTTTATTAATTTTATAATTATAATATTTTTTGATAGTACATATTCATAGGTAATTTTTACAGCATTATCCCTTGCACTCATTTCTGTTCTGAATTTTCCCCTCCTTCCCTCTACTCTCTCCCCTAGATGGCAGGCAGTCCCATACATTTAAATATGTTATAGTATATCCTAGATACAATATATGTGTGCAGAACTGAATTTCTTGTTGCACAGGAAGAATTGAATTCAGAAAGTAAAAATAACCTGGGAAGAAAAAACAAAAGTGCAAACAGTTTACACTCATTTCCCAGTGTTCCTTTTCTGGGTGTAGCTGATTCTGTCCATCATAGATCAATTTGAATTGAATTAGATCTTCTCTTTATTGAAGATATCCAATTCTATCAGAATACATTCTCATACAGTATTGTTGTTGAATGATCTCCTGATGATCTCTTGGTTCTGTTCATTTCACTCAGCATCAGTTCACATAGGTCACTCCAAGCTTCTCTGTATTCATCCTGCTGGTCATTTCTTACAGAGCAATAATATTCCATAACATTCATATACCATAATTTACCCAAACATTCTCCAATTGATGGGCATCCGTTCATTTTCCAATTTATAGCCACTACAAAAAGGGCTGCCACAAACATTTTGGCACATACAGGTCCCTTTCCCTTCTTTAGTATTTCTTTGGGATATAAGCCCAGTAGTAGCAATGCTGGATCAAAGGGTATGCACAGTTTGATAACTTTTGGGGCATAATTCCAGATTGCTCTCCAGAATGGTTGGATTCTTTCACAACTCCACCAATAATGCATCAGTGTTCCAGTTTTCCCACATTTCCTCCAACCTTCATCATTATTTTTTCCTGTCATTTTAGCCAATCTGAGAGGTGTGTAGTGGTATCTCAGAGTTGTCTTAATTTGCATAAGAAGCTTGTATTCTAATGAAGGAAGATAATACATAAGGGAAAGCTGAAAGAGGGAGAGATTCATGTGGGATGGCAAGGCATAGAAATGGTTCTGCATAATATAAAGTGAAGGCTTACCTATCAGAGGTCAGGGTACCAATCCAAAATTCCAGTGGGGTTGATGATGAAAAATTAAAATAATGTTTGGATGAGTAAATGAAAAAAAATTTATTAAGCATTTTCTATGTGAAAAGCACTGTGCTAAATTCTGAGGAAACAAATAGGAAAGTAAGGTAGTTCCTGATGTCAAGAAGCTCCTATCTTAATGAGGTAGACAATATAAATATGTTACAAGTCAAAAAGAAATGTTCCATTATAGTACAATAAAAAATCATGACAATATCTCTTCTTTAATGCCATTGCCACAGATAAAATCACACCAATTTCTGGTACTAAACCATTTGATTGTGCCAAAGACTTGATAAAGAACTTTCTTTTCTGAGTCTTCAGTAACTACAGCTATAGCTATATATAGATATAGCTATAGATATAGATACATGGTTTGATTATTGGGATGATAATGTAGGAGTAGGACTAGAAGCACAAGTTGGAGTTGGAAGAGAGGTTTTGCCACTCCTAAAACTCTTGGGTTTATTGGGAAAGTCATTTATCAACATAAATAAAAGCAGTATGATATGAACACATTTGAGAAGTATGGGGGGGTTGGATAATATCTAGCAAATATAATCAAAAGAATTTTTAAGTAACAATAGAGGAAGAAAATAATAACATAAGAATATTCACAATCTTACAGATCATACAGATTTGATGCCATAAAGGAAGGGGAATAACATTTGAAATACTAAAAGTTACTAATGACAAAACTCAAGTAAAATGCCAAAGCTGCAGCCTAAAATATTGTATCTTGTATCTTGTAAATTCAGATGAAGTCATTAAGAAGAAAAAATATTGATTTTCAACAAAGAAGAGATATTCCCCTAAAAAATTAGATTATTCAACTTACAAACACTCCCAAAAACAGAAACAAGAAGAATTGACTATAATTATCAAAAAAGACAGTAATTAAATTTTATGTTTATAATTTATTACAGAATGAGAAAGACATACACATACACACATCATTAGGAGCTAACCTAGAATTCACAAAAAAACTAAGTTTAAAGCCTGCCTTTTTCTTTCTTTCTTCTGCTGAGGCAATTGGGGTTAAAGTGACTTGCCCAGGGTCACATAACTAGGAAGTGTTAAGTGTCTGAGGTCAGATTTAAACTCAAGTCCTCCTGATATCAAGGCTGATGCTCTCTTCACTGTACCACCTAGCTGCCCCTAAAGTCTGCCTTTTACAAAACCTGACCATCACCCATGGAAGTCACTTAACCTTTCACTGTCCAAGGTAACTCTAAAATCTCTCTCTCTCTCATATGTTTGAACCAGGCAAGATTACTTTTCATAAGAAAGATCAATTTGATAACAGAAAGAAGAATAAGTTTAAAAGAGGAAGATTAGAGGTAAAATCGAGTTAGTACAGCTGTTTCAAGGGCAGACTAATTTGGAATTTATAATAAGGAAGGGATAGATGCCAGAGACTTTTCTTTTCTTTTAACCAAACAAATTGTAAGGGCATACAATGCATAGGCTGAAGGTGCCAAAGACCAACTTTGCTTACTTTATTATTTTGCCAACCCTGGTCATCAGGCAGTGTGGTCTTGGCATCCAATTATTCACAGCTTGTTTCCTGGAGTGGTTGCCCCCAGGAATATGCTGGGCTGTCCTGATACAATCACATTCTTACTCAGCACCCCCTTCACTAACAGCCTGCATGTCCAGATGGCTGGACAGGGTTTGAGGGTGTGAGGGTAGTCATAGAATTATAGGATCATAAGACTTAGAGCAAGAACAGAACTTAGAAATCATGGAGTCCAATTCTCTCATTTTAAACAGGAGAAAGCTGAGAATCAGGGAGGGAGAGTGACTTACAATAATACCCAGAATTATTTCTTTTATGGCTGATGTCAAACAGGTGACCCACTAGCTCAGAACACACTGGGAGGATTAAAATGTAATTGGGAAATATTTAGCAAAATAAAAAAATAATTAAACAAATAATATTACATTTTAAAACTAAGTCAATATGTGGCCCATAGGAATTTTGATGTATAGATTCCCTGTTTCTTCATAGGCCCTCTTCTTATTTGAGTTTTCACCACTGGTTTACAAAATACATAAAAGTTTACAAAGTATATTATATACAGTATCATGATTGAGATGAATAATAATATGAGGGAAATTGTAAAGGTGAAAGTCTCCTGATTTTATAGATAAGGAAGTGGAGGCTATGAAGGATTATATTAAATAACTTGTCCCTTGTTATGCTTTTAGTGCAGCTAGTGGCACAGTGGGTAGGATGCCTGGCTTGGAATCAGAAAGACTTCTTTTTTTGAGTTCAAATCTGGCCTTAGATACTTCTTAGCTCTGTGACCCTGAACAAGTCACTTATCCCCTTTTGCCTTAGTTTCCTCATCTGTAAAATAATCTGGATAAGAAAATACTAAATCACTCAAGTATCTTAGCTAAGAAAACTCCAAATGGGGTCACAAAGAGTCAGCTGCAACTGAAAGTGATTGAACAAGAATAATAGCACACATTTGGCAAGTATCTGAGGCAGGCTTCAAGTCCAGGTCGTTCTGATTCTAAATCATGTATTCACTCCACTATGTAACAGTGTCTCTCAGTAGTAAGCAAGATGCAGGATATCAAAGCAAATTCCCAGACTCCAAAGTCAGTGATCAATATATTAAGTTGTCTTGGTCAGTGACTAGAGAACAGCATTTCTTTAACCTTTCCTTTAACTACAAAAAGTGTCTGGGTTCTTAACTGTATATCTTGATGTTGTTGGATGAGCAAGACTTATTACCTACGAGATTCTGGAGGAGGAAAATTCACTTTATAGTCATGTTGTCATCTATAAAATGAAGGGTGTGGACTAAGTCAGGAACTAGATTTTTTTGTTTATAATGGACCCTTTTGGCAGTCTGGTTAAATCTCCAGTGATTTTCTCAAGAAAAATATGTTTAAATCAATAAAATAAAAATACATGGGGATAAAAAGGAATCTGATCACATTAAAATACAATTTCCAAAATGTTAAAAAAAAAAAGTGTATAGGTACCAGGTTAAAAATCCTTGGAGATGATCTTGAAAGTCCCTTCTGTTACTAAATCTTATATAAGATCTTTATAGCTTGAAGATAAAATAAGTAGAACTCTGGACCTGAAGTCAGCAAGACAACTTCAAATCTAGTTTCATATTTACAGCTGTGTGGCTCTTAAAAAGTTACTTTATCTCTGTCTGTCCCAGTTTCATAAACTATAAAAGGGAGATAATAATAATATCTTCCTCCTACAGTTATTATGAAGAGCACTTAGTCCATTGTTGGATCATAGTAGGTACATTAAAAATGCTAGTTCCCTTCTCTTTTTCCATTTGATAGCCTCTTCTGATCCAGGGTGTCATTATTAATCCATCTGCTCAGGGCTCACCAACAATATTGTAAAGTTCCCCATAAAACCAAACAGTTCCCTGTCAGACAAGGTATTTAGGCTATCATAGCCTAGACAGATACAATCTGCTGAGAACCTTTATGTGTCTCTCCTCATTTTCTAAGTTCAGACGGAGGTACTAACCCAGAAGGTGGCAATAAAGTAGACAAAAGAATTCCCATTTTCTAAATTTTTTTTTGGTATTTAAGTCAATATGTTCATGTAGAAACCGTTAGAATAATTAGAATAAGACGGGGTATGTCTGTGGTTCTGTGAAATTCCAGACCTAGCACTTAGCTTCTGTACTTAGCAAGTATTTACAATTCAGTACAGGGATTGAGCATTGATTTCTGTTCAGATGGATTATTTTGTAAGTGATCATTGCAGATACATCCCCTTTCCATCATCTTAACTATTTGTTTTCTTAAGATTGTGTTTGTTTCTTTTTCCTGTGTGTTGGCCTTGGTAGGCTTGTATTATTATTGCCTGAAAAGTGTCTAGTTTAAGGCCTTGTTCATAATATTGACTAAATACGTGTTGGCTTTCCTGAAAGCTCAGATCAAGCTTGACCTTTTTTTCACAAGAGGTATTTCCTGACAACTCTCAGCTGCAATTGTTCTTCTCTTCCCCCTGGGAAATTATCTTGGATTTATGATAGGATCATAGATTTAGAGCTGGAATATTCAGAGACAGGGAGCCAACATAAGATGATCGATTTTGTAAAGGAAGAAACCATAGAGGTCATTGAGACTAACCTTTTCTTTTTATAGATGAGGACACTGAGGTCTAGAGAGATTAAGTAATGTGCCCACTATCAGGCAACCAGAAAATGTTGGTCATATAGATGGAAAGGAGTAGATCTAAGACCCCAGGGAGTCTAACTCCCAATACAGTATTCACCAAACCACGATGCTTCTCTTTATATGTGAAGCTGATTATTTTAACTCAACTGCCAATGTTACATTGGAAATCATATAATCCAACCTCATTTTACAGCTAAGGAAAAATGAGGCACAAAGGTTAATTTACTTGCCTAAAGCCAAGTAGTTAACAATAACAAAACAGAATTTGAACCTAAATTCTTTAACTCAAAAATCAGTGCATCTTCTTAAATTTTGCATATATTTTGTTTTACTTCTAGGTGTATACATTGTTTTTAAAAAGTGATTTTCATTAAATTTTTATTTGATTTTTCTCAATTACATTTAATTAAAAATGTTTAATATTAACTTAAAATTTTTTGAGTTACAAATTCTCTCCCTGTCCCCCTGTCTTCCCTCTTACTTATAAGAAATTTGATATAGATTTATATGTGGGTAGTCATGTGAGACCTTTCCATATTAGTTGTGTTGTCAAAGAAAAAACTGACCCCCACCCCAAAAAAAAAAAAACAAATAAGAATAATAAAATAAAAAAAGTGTGCTTCAATCTGCCTTCATACTCCATCATTTTTTTTTCTTCTGCAGAGGAATAGTGTTTTTTAGTATAAGCCTTTCAGAACTGTCTACTATTATAGCATTACTGAAAATTGCTAAGTCATTTACATTTGATCACCATAAAATATTGCTGTATCTGTGTACCAAGTTCTCCTGTTTTTTCTTCCTTCATTTCGCATCAGTCTTCCTAGATTTTTCAGAAAATATCCTGTTTGTCATTTATTATAACACAATAATATTTTATGGAGAGGACTGAGGGGACTGAGTGTGAATCACAACATATTATTTTCACTTTTTTGTTGTTTGCATTTTGTTTTCATTATCATTTTTCCCTTTTTGATCTTATTTTTATTATGCAGCATGATAATTGTGGAAATATGCAAAGAATAATTGCCCATGTTTAACATATATTGTATTACTTGCTGTCTAGGGGGAAAGGGAGGGAGAAAAAAATTTGGAACACAAAGTTTTGCAAGATTGGATGTTGAAAATTATCTATGCATATGTTTTGAAAATATAAAGCTTTAAAAAACAACAATATTCTGTCACAATCATATACTACAACTAGTTCAGCTATTCCTTGATTAATGGACAATTTCCAATACCCCACAATTTCCAATTCTTTGGCACCATAAAAAAAAAAAAAAAAAAGTCGCTATACTTGGGATGGAAAATGCCATCCACATCCAGAGAGAGAAAGATGGAGACTAAATACACGTAGTATTTTCACTTTGTTTTTTTTGTTTGCTTGCTTTTCTTTCTTGTGCTTTGTTCCCTTTGTGGTTTGATTTTTCTTGCACAACATAAAAAACATGAAAACATATTTAAAAGATTTGTTCATATTAATCTATATCAGATTGCTTGCTCTTTTGAGGAGGAGGAAGGTAAAGGAAAAGGGGAGAAAACTGGAACACAAAGTCTTACAAAAATGAATGTTGGAAACTATTTTATATGCATTTGGAAAAAAGTAAAATATTACTGAAAAAAGGGTTGCTACAAATATTCCTATACATGCAGATTCTTTTCCTTTATCTTTAATTTCTTTGGACTATGAACCTATTAGTGGTATTGCTGCATCAAAAGTAGGCACCTATATTTCCAAATTGCTCTCCAAAATGGTTGGATCAGTTCAGATCCCATTAACCATTCATTAGTGTCCTTATTTTTGTACACACCCTCCAACATATGTCATTTTCCTTTTCTATTATATTCCCCAATGTAGAATGTGTGAGATATGTCAGTTTTTTTTAATTGCATTTCTTTAATCAAGAAATCTCTAGAACATTTTTAAAAATGTAATTACAGGTAGCTTTGATGTCTTCAACTGAAAACTACCTATTTGTTCTCTGACCATTTACAAATTGGGGTTCTTATAAATTTGACTCATTTTCTTATCTATTTGAGAAATAAGGCTTTTCTTAGAGAAACTTGCTGTAAAAATTATCCCCAACTTTTCTGCTTCCTTCTAATTTTGTTGCATTGGTTTCATTTGAGCATTCTCTTTTAAATTTCATGTAGTAAAAATTATGTTTTATATCCTGTAATGCTCTTTATCTCTTGCATGATAATACTTCCCTTATCCATAGATTTGATTAAATTTTCCATGTTTGGCTATAATATGATCCTATATGTCTAAATCATATATCTATTTTGACCTTTTCTTACCTTATTCTATGGGATGTTGGTCTACATCTAGTTTTAATAAAATTGTTTTGTTTTGTTGGCTTTTAATTTTCTCAGCAATTATTGTCAGATGATGTTTTTCCCCAAATCTTGGATATTTGGGTTTGTCAAACATTATATCACTGGGGTTATTTACTACTATGTATTGTGTACCTAATCTATTCCATTGATCCACCTCTTTATTTCTTAGTAAGTACCAGATTGTCTTGGTGGCTATCACTTTATAATACAATCTGAAATCTGGTACTGCTAAGCTACCTTTCTTCACATTTTTTTCCTCCACCAATTCTCTTGATGTTCTTAACTTTTTTTTCCTTTCAGATAAATTTTGTTATTTTTCTTAGCTCTATAAAATAATACTTAGTAACGTGATTAGTATGGCACTGAATAAGTACACTGCTTTAAGGAGAATTGCCATTTTTATCATATTGGTTCGTCCATCCATGACGAATGAATATTTCTTCAATATTGTAGAGCTGACTTTATTTGTATAAAAAGTGTTTTGCAATTGTGTTCATATAGTTCCAGGATTTTTTTTTTTGAGTGCGGGGCAGGTAAGCTTCCAAATACAGTTGTTTCAAAATGAATTCATCTTTCTATTTCTTTCTGCTGGATTTCTTTAGTTACGTATAGAAATACTGATGGTTTACATGGGTTAATTTTATATCCTTCAACTTTGCTGACATTGCTAATTGTTTCAGCTAATTTATAGTTGATTCCCTAGGATTCTCTAAGTATACCATCATATCATCTGCAAAGAGTGATAGTTTTGTTTTCTTATTGTCTATTTCAATTACTTCCATTTCTTTTTCTTGTCATAGTCACCATTCTAGAACACATTGAATCTTTATTTTACCCACTATTGTTATTGGTAAGGCTTTTAGGTTTTCTCCATTGTAAATGAAATTTGCTAATGGATTTAGATAGATACTAATTATATTTTTAAGGAAACTTCACTTATTTTTATGCCTTATAGTATTTTTAATGGGACTGGGTATTTTATTTTGTCAAAAACTTTTTCTTTGTCTATTGAGATTGTTATATAATTTTGTTGGTTTTGGTATTGATATATCACTCATACTTATAGTTTTCCTAATATTAAACCAGTCCTGCATTGGTATAAATCCCACCTGGGTATAGTGTGTGATCTTTGTAATATATTTACTGCAATCTCATTTGTATTTTATTTAAAATATTTTGCATCAATATTCATTGGGGAAGTTAATCTATAGTTTTCTTTCTGTTTTTGTTCTTCTTCCCAATAGAACGTGGGCTCCTTGAGAGGAGAGGCAATTTCAGTCTTATGTTTGTACCTCCAGGATCTAAAATAGTAGATACTTTTTGCTTAATTGAACTGAGCTGAATTGAATTTTACAATTGGTTTTTAGGTGATATTTTCCACTGTTTGAATTTGTGACCTTAAGCAAGTCACTTTACTTTTTAGATTTTCCCTTACTTTGTAAAATGAAAGAGTAGGATTAAATGATCTCCACTGTCTGTTTCTACTCTATCATTGTGTATTAGATTCCAATATTTTTGGATCATCATCTTATCTTTCCTACCTTCTCTTTTCTGCTGTAGTGCCTGTACTTTGTAGTGCATGACAAGGCAGACAGGTGGCCATTAACCACAGGCTGTGCATCAAGTTCAATTACATTCAACCAATACATACTAGTAGTGCTTACCTATCTTGTCAGATGGAATACCTGGCAGTCTTGAGAAAAGGACTTTCCAGAAGAAGTAAATGGAATTGTGAGTGCCTGCCTAACTAAAAATCCCCTCCTAAATGGACTGTACCTAAAAACACAGAAGCTACCCTTCAGGAATCTCTTATTAGACCCTGTGGGTTTCTTAGCTAATTCTCCACTCTTTCAAAGAAAGATAAATTACCAATCTACGTTCCTTCCCTGGAGGCTTTCCATTTGTACTGATCATGTTGTCTCATCACCCCTGTGGCATCCTCACTCATAAATCCTCTCTGTTCCTGAAGAAAACACTTTTGAGTTACTGGGACTCAGTAAGCTTAATTATTTCCCTTCTTTTCTAGAGAAGTAGATATCTCTTCCATGTAGTCTCTCCCACTGTTCAAATCTTAAGCTTCTCTTCTTATTCAACTCCCCTTTCCAACCTCACAACCCTTTGTTATACCTCTCCAGTGCAGTTTGGTTTCATAAGATTTAGAGATCATAGGGACCCCAGAAATCATCTAATCCAATTTTCTTGTTTGAAAAATGAGGACAGTAAGATATATAGAGAAGAAATCAACATAGTATCATAAATTGAGAGTTGAAACAAATCTCAGAGGTCATCAAGTCTAGACGCCTTAGTTTATAGGTAAGGACCCCCTAAAAAGGTGAAGTGATTTGCTCACGATCATATAGGTAGTAAGTCATAGAGCCAAGACATGAGCCCTGATGTTCTGGCCTCAAAACCAGTATTGTTGTCACTATATTATTGCCCTTCTGTGCCTTATTTGATCCTTCTCTGATTATTTTAACTTAGGCACAATATTTAAATTTTCCTCTATTAATTGTCATTTTGTTAACTTTAGTCCACCATTCCATGCTATGAAGGCCTATTTGGATTCTTATTCAGTCACTCACTGGATCAGCTATTCTTCCCAGATTTGAGTCCTATTTATTTTCATCATCGGTGTTTTCATCTAAGACATTCATAAAAATGATAAGGACAGATTTCTGTAGCACTTTAGTGGAGATATCTTTCCAGATTCCATAACTCTCTGTTCTCTAACATTAAGAATTTAACCAGCTTATTCTTCTATGGAACACAGTATAGCATCCTAAGCAAATTAATCTTTTTAGTCCATTCATTTTACCTAGCTATGCTCATTAGAGGAAGGACTCATTGGAAGAGGTGGTTCATTCACTTAACAACTATGTCACTAAGCATGTTCTATTTGCACAGGTCCTTTTAAGAGGTAAGGAAGATATGAAAGATCTGTAAAATTTCATCTTCTCTCCTCAGATGTGACTCCCAGTGTAGCTGGGCGGAAGTTAGGGAAGCAAAAGATTTCTTCCCTTGTGTTCCAGCAAAATTAAGTAGTGGGAAAGTACATCATGCTACTTAGGAAGAGACATATCCAAAGTAAGTAAGTATATAGAATATTAGGATAGGAAGAATTTTATCCCTGTCCATGCCATTCTCCTTATTTGACAGAAGAGGAAATAGAAGTCAAAGAAAGGACATAGTGTTCAAACTCATGCAACTGGTTAATGAAAAATCCAGAATTAACATCTTTTTGCAGAGATGGTACTGTGTTCTTTCTATTATTCTATGCTGGATTACAGTTTTACCATGAGTTAGATCTTGAGCAAGTAATATTCTCTTTATATGCTTCAGTAAAAATTAGCAATGAAATAATTGATGTAAAAGATATTGGTGATACATGAATACACATGTATTATACAGATAGACTGACAAACAGAGACAGAGACGGACAAAAATACAGAGAGATACAGAATGAGACAGAGACAGTAACAAAGACAGAGACAAAAACAGAGAGGAAGAGACAAAGAAATACAAAGGGGAGAGAAAGGGGGGAGAGGAGGAGAGGGGAGGAGAGGAGAGGAGAGGAAAGGGGAGGAAAGGGGAAGAGAAGAGTGGAGAGAAGAAGAGGAGAGGTAGAGGAGAGGAGAGGAGAAGAGAGAAAAGAGGAGAGGAGAGGAGAGGAGAGGAGAGGAGAGGAGAGGAGAGGAGAGGAGAGGAGAGGAGAGGAAACAGCAACAGGAAGGAATAGTCAGACAGGTAAGAGGAAAACCAGGAGATAGCAATCTGTCACAGAAACAAAGGAAACAGAATATCTAAGAGGAAGGAGTAATAGACAATGTCTAAAGTTACTGAGGTTTTAAGTAGGGTGAGGACTGAAAATGCCAATGAATTTAGCAGTTAAGTAATCATTAGTCACTCGTAAAGAAATCATTAGTCACTTATAGAGAGCAGTTTCAGCTGAGTGGTTCCATCGGAAACCAGAAGATGAAGGGTTGAGAATTGAACAGGAGGTGAAGTGGAAACAAGGATAAACAACGCTTTCTAGAAGTTTGGCAATAAAGGGAAGAAGATATTTGAGAAGATATCTTGATGCATAATGAGAATCATAATAATGGTAATAATACTAGCTAGGATATTTTGAGCACTTCCAAGTAACAAAACACCTTACATAGATTATTTCATTTGATACTCACAAGATGGAAAAATAAGGGCTATTATATTTTCATTTTACAAAGCAGGATACAAAAAGTTAAATGAATGGTCAGAGGTTAAAATGCTAGTAAGAGTCTGAAGGAGGACTGGAACTCAAATCTTTCTCATGCTAAGTCCAGTATTCTTGTCTACTATTACCCCCAACTGCTTACCTATATGCATACACATATACACATACATTCATAAACATACAGGATTTAAACTATCCTACGGGTTACTTCAATACCTTATTTGTATGTATTAGTGTCTCTCTCTCTCTCGTCCTCACCTCTCCTCTCGTCTCGTCTTCCTCCTCTCATCTATGAAGAGACTATGACCAAAAATAAAATATGGATCACTTAGTAAAGAGCAAACGGTAACCAAAATACAGTCCATATGTTTCATTTTTATTTATGGAAGGACATTTAAGTTTTAAATGGCAAGCCTTAAATTTCAGTCTCCTTTGATTTGTATTCTATGGATGGTAAGCTATGGCATTATGAACAACATTAAATGAAGATTCATCCCAATACTCTGAATAGTTCAGTGACTTCTTAGTTTAAAGTGACCATACTTACCCCATATCTCCCACTGATTTGATATGTAGACTTGGACAAGTAACTCTCCGGATACTTTTTCATATGGACGAGGGGTAGCATTAAAGGATCTTTTCCAACTCTAAAAGTCTGTGTGTGGTTCTAATATTCTGCTTAAGGTACCTGAGGGCCTGGAATATTATTAGATTAAAGAAGCATTGTATATATATATACTCACCTACATCTATTCTCTGTTCATAAGTATGAGAAGTTAGGGAATCACGATTAGCCTGTAACTGACACCTAATTGATTTTTGACTTATCAATCAAAGTTTACAATTTCTAATTTAAAAATGAATTTGTTGTTTTACCTATAACTTCATACATGGGAAGTTGCACATTCCATCCTCAAAAAAATAAAATAAAACTTATTGTCACTCTGTATTTTTTTCCTTGATATTGTTTTACAATGTGAGGTTCATTTAAATTTCAAGTCAGGATTCTAGTGAACTTAATAATGTAGCAGTGAGAACCCTCAATATCCCTGTTATACTACATACTTCTCAGAGTCCTCAATGGAGAGTTCTCAGACCTGAAGTTACTTTGGGGTTGTTTTAATGAGGTAGCATTTGCTAAAGCATGACAGACAGAAATAATAAGTTACCATTTATGAGGAAAACCTCAGAACTGGAGCTAGAGCAGGCAGACGGCCAACAGAAATTGTTTCGTGGATGAAATATTTCCTAAAAATAGCTCTCCCAGCTCAGTCTAATGCAATTAAAGTTAGTGATGTACATAATATGAAAACTGGGAGCTCTTTCTGCTAATAACCACTGTGTAACTGAGGCAATCCATTTCGTTAATTTAATATACACTTTCATAGTCCCCTGATAATAGATGTATAATTAAAATGATATGCTTTGATAGGCTATTCTTTCTGAAATGAAACTTTGTAAGTTCAAGTCTTGAAAAAAAATATTTTTTTCCTGTAATTATTATTCAACATACATTTGTTTTTGGTTCTCCTCTTTTCTGCTTCTCTTCTTAACAAATTAAAACACTTCTTGAAACTTGAAACCCCCTGACATCTGTATTGATAAAGATCTGCCCTGGGATAGCTAGGGCAATTGGGTGGTGGGAAGGTGAGCTATCAAGAGACCAAGAGGTGACTGCTGAAGGAGGATCATTTCTAAATTGAATTGAGTTCATTTAAGATTCATATCCACTTATTTCCAAAGAGACTTGAAGTGACTTACAGATTAAAACATAGCAGAAGACATTTCAATGTATAAAAGAACAGAGTTCCCTGGGAAGAGGATAGTGTAAAGGAATAGACTCTCTGTGTAGCAAACTGGGACAACGCACAATTGAGCATTTTGTCTTCTCATGTAATTATTTTCTTTTTCAATTGAGTTCTTGTCCAAGAATAGAGCAATATAGTATAGTAGAAAGAGTGTTGGAGGGGCAGCTAGGTGGTGCAGTGGTTAGAGGACCAGCTTGAATTTAGGAGGACCCGAGTTCAAATGTGGTCTCAGACACTTAACACCTCATAGCTGTGTGACCCTGGGCAAGTCACTGGGGCTGGGGAGCCTCAAAAAAAAAAAAAAAAAAAAAAGAGTGTTGGATTTGGAGTCAGAGGACCCACACCTTCCAGTTACTACTTAAATGACTTTAGATTTCAGCTTTTTCCTCTTCAAGATAAGATGATCTTTATTAGTCCATTTAATTAAAATCTATTATCATGTTTTGCTATAGCTTCTGTAGTCATTCATTTATTCAATAAATATTAATTAAACATTTGCTATATGAAGCTAATTTGGAGTCATCTGATGGAGAGTTCTAAATGACAGGCCAAAATGATTTTAGCCAGAGGAAATAGAGGACCACAACAGATTTTTGAGCATGAAAACTGCATGGTCACTCTTGATCATTTGTGCTTTCTTAGGATTAGATGTATGATTACATCAATATGTGATGAAAAGCAGATCAGTGCCTGTTCTGCAGCTAACTATTAACCCAGTCTTTCTGACCACATTGGCTACTCCCTTTATACTTTATTACTCTGCCTTTTACAAAGATTATTTTGGTTGTAGCTGAAGGATCTCAACATGCCTGAAACAGGTTTCTCCAAAATTACAGTGATCTCTTTATTTGTGCAATTCATAGGCTTCATCCTCATTTTCTATAATCTTTCTTTTCTTCTTGATATTCTATTCTCTCTAGGTTTTCTAGATATCCCTTTCTCCTGCTTCTCCTACTGATCTGACAGATCCTTTTCAGCCTCCTTTACTACTAGACCCATGGTTATTCAGATCATACCCTGTTTTCTTCTCCCTTTAAACTACCTCATTCGTAATCTTATCAATTCCTATGGATTTAATGCTGAGGATTCTCAAATCTACTATCCTACTCTAATCTTTCCTTGGACCTTTAATCTAGTATTTCCAACTGCCTTTTAGACATCACAATCTTGCTATTCAGCAGACTTCTTAGAGTTAATATGTCCTAAACAGAATTTGACTTCCCCCTAAAACCCTCCCTAACTTCTCTGTTACTGTAGAGGGCAACATTTTCCTTCCAGTTCCTTAGGTTTACAATTTAGGTGACATCCTCAGCTCCTCACTAGCTCTCACCCTTCTTCCCCATCTAATCTATTGCCAAAACCTGTCAATTTCAAGCCTTTGAGACATCTCTTCAACACACCCCCTGTCACATTGCCACCACTCTGTTGCAGACTCTCATCACTTCTTGTCTGACCTGTTGCATCAGTCTTCTTTCCATTCTCTTTGCTTCAAGTCTCTCTCCAATCCTCATTATTTGATCACCAAACTGATTTTCCTTATGTACCAAGTTTGACCATGTCACACACACCATCCCTTCAATAAGCACCTCTTCCCTGACCTATGTATTCTTTTATTAAATCAGTGATCTCCTGACTATTCCACAAATAGTATATTCCATTCCTCAACTCCAGGAATTTTCTCTAGTGATATCCTTATTTGGAATGCTGTTCTTCCTTCCTATCTGTTTTTCAGCTTTCTTTATCTCCCAAGTAGAAAAACAAAAAACAAAAAACAAAAAACAACAACAACAACAAAAAAAAATTCTTTCTTGCAAGAGTTTTCTGACCTCTCTTAATTCTAAGATCGATTCTTCTCTTCTTAATTTCCTATTTATCCTATATGTAGTTTGTTTACATATATTTGTTTGATTATTGTCTCCTTCAATATTTCTGAGCTGATGAAAATATGAACTTCCTTTTATTTCTTTTTGTATCCCTAACACTTAACACAGTGGTTGGCATATAGTAAGTGCTTAATAAATATTTCTTGACTGACCATTGATTTCTTAGGAAAGAGAGTGATTAGACTCAAGAAGACCAATTTAGAGTATTGAAACAGTCAATTCAAGAAGGGATGAGGGTCTGAACTAGAATGGTTCAGGCTGTGACTGGAAAAAGGAGGACAGCAATTGTGGTGGTAAAATTGACAAGACTTGGCAGGTGACTGAATAGAGAAGATGAAGAAAGGGAGATTTCAAACCTGGGTGCTGATGATAGGGATGATGACCAGCTGAACAGATAAAAGGCAATTTTGAAGGAGGAAAAACTTTAGAGAGAAAGATAATGAATATTGTTTAGAAAATGCTAAATTTGAGATTCTATCAGTATATCCAATGTAGAGGTTATATCTACTGTAGTAGTCAATTGGTAATGTGAAAATGAAGTTCAGGAAAGAGCTGGAAACATGGATTTTTAACTGTATTTATAAACTAAAATTAAACCTTTAGGAACAAATGAATTCAGCAAGGTAGAACAAAGATCAAGAGTAATAGAATAGACTACATTGACTTTCATAGCTTACATGCCTGAAGAAATGTATTAAACTAACAGGGTAGCCTAAGAGAGTAATTCAAGAAGGAAAAAGAAAACCATGAGAGAAGTGCATAGAAGTCTAGGAAGTAGAAAGTTATCATGAGGATAATCTGTTTAATAGTGTTAGAAGTTGCAAAGAAATCATGTAAAATGAGGACTCGAGATTCTAGAGGTAATCTTGAAAAATTCTATAAAAGGGTCAAGGAATTTATCAGTTAAGAGACCCCTAGTAATTGATCTAATCATTCTGGAAATTCATTTATAATTATATTAAGAGAATGGCTAAAATATTCAAATTTTTTGATTCCAAAACTCCATTACTATAGGTAAAGTATACTTTACATATAGTCCAAAGAGCCAATAAATAAATAAATAAATAAAGATAGAAAGTTCAATATAAAACAAAATATTTATAGCAGTATTCATTGTAAAAGCAAAATACTGAATACAGATGCTAAATAATTGGAGAACAGCCAACTGTAGTTCATAAATGTAATAGAATATTACTAAGATGAACATTAATATTGAAAAGAAATAATAATATAAAGAATTCTTGGAGACCTGGGAAGAGATGATGTGAGCAGTAGAATGATTGAATCTATAAACCGAAAGGACAATAACAACATTGACAACAAGAAAAATCAAAACTTAAGCCTACATACTTATAATTATCAAACTTGAAAGTGAAGACAATATTTGAGAAAGCCCCTAGCTCACATCTTTGCTAAAATGGGGGAGGGGTTAGAAGTAGAATCTAGGACATACTGTATTTGATGTCTGTTTTGGTTAGTTTTGTTGAATTGTTCCCCTCCCCACTTTTTAAAAAATTTCTTCAATATATGGGATTACCTTCAGGATGAGGAAGGGGAAGAAATGTATTGGAATGTGGAAGATGATCTAAAAACAAAATATACATATAGATATAAATACATACCCAGAGACATATATATATGTATATATATATATATATATATATATATATGGTGTATGAATATATATGTATATGTGTGTACATGTCTATATACATGTTTTTCCCCTAAAAGAATCATTGCAAAACTTGGAAGAAATTTTGCCTGTTTCAACAAAAAGGCAGATTTTATCATCTTAAAAATTCAATCATAGATGAAAAAATGGAAGTAGGGAGTATAAAATTTTTCTAGGAACTTGGCTGTGAAAAGAAAATGAGACATGGAAATAACTTGATGGAATAGATTATAGGATGAAATTAAGGTTTTTTTAAAAGATATGCTATATTTGGGGGCTTCATCAAAAGATCATGCTCCTAGAAGAGATAAGAAGGGAAGGGATCAAAAACAAAATTAGAAAAGCAGGTCACTATAAAAAAGCAGGCCATTTCTTATTCAGACACTGGAGTAAATGAAAATAGCACAGAAAATATTAGAGAAGTTTTTAAATGTGGCTTAGGAGGAAAGAAAGAGTTCATATCAAATGGTCTCTTTTTTTTTTTCAGTAAAATTGGAGATGAGATCTTAGATTTAGAGGAAATAGAAAAAAAAAAGTGGAATAGTGGACTTATGAAGAGAGCAAACCTTTTCAACAACTACTCTTGGGAGTAGGACAATGAATAATAAGAAGGTTGATGTGTAGCAATGGGAAACCCTCTGAGATTATTTGATACAAATTTATAGTGTAGCTAAATGGATTAATTGTGTTATTTCACCAGTAGCATTCCGTAGCATCCTAGTAAGAACAAGAGTAAGTTTGGTAAGACATGAATAACAATGTGACAAAGAGACAAGAGATTTAAAGGTAGACAATAGTGTTCTATTGAATTGGTCAATTCTAAGAACAAGACTATGAAGAAAGTCAAATATAAGGTCAGAATAAAGATGATTATTTAGAACATGAAAAAGGGATGGAGGGACTGGAGTTGTGGAATATAATAAATAGATGTGAAAAGAATAAAGAAACAAAGAAAAGGAGTTGGAAAAAGGCAGATAATCAGAGGGCAAATTTTGGACTCCAAGATCATAGAGGTAAAAAATTATGAATCATGAGAAAATCAAAGATATGATTATATATTTGGGTGCTTGAGCTGTAAATAATATGTAGGTCAAGGGAGTTTAGGATGTTTATTAAATTAGAAATTAGAATGTTTGAGGGATCATTGGCATGCATGCTGAGGTTTCTGAGTATGAGGACAAGGGTTTGGGGATAGAAAAGAAAACATATTCAACTCTTTGGGAAATAATTAAAAGTAATGTAGAGGCTAATAAGTGACTGACTTTTGTGAGAGGGATTAGAGTGAAGATGAATGTTTAGGAATCATGTTTATAGACTGCTCATCTATCACCACAACATTACAACATCTGGAGAATGTCAGCTTTTCAGAAATCATTTAATATTGTAGTTATTGTAAGATTTCCTTATCTTTACAGAACAGATTATCTCTTTAGGAATATGCCATTAAATATGATTATAATAATTTAGTTTTAGAACTGTAAGGAATGCTAAACATCATTCAGGTCAGCCCTTTATATTACACCTTAAGAAACTAAAGCTCTGAATGTGTCATAGAATTAATTAATCATAGAACACTCACTTCCTTCTAAGACAATCCATTTGAATTTTTTTAGAGAACTCAGAAATAAGTTAACCAAAGTTTCACTTAAAAAACAAAACAAAACAAAAAAAATGGTTTTGGATTTAGAAGAGTATATATATTTTAAGTTAATAATACATAATGTAAAAAGTTGCATATTATGACCATGAAAATCTTGATTTTTTTTAATTTTGCAAAATTACATTTGGGATTCATGATTTTATTATTTTAGATTGTACCCTTCTCTGATACAGCTCACCATCCCTCCATCTTTTATTGGACATTTTCCCGAATTATTGTGAACACTTTATGCACTGTCCAATATTCTAGTGCTGAACTTCTCTAACCTTACCAAAATATACTTAGATAGCAGACATTAAGGACATAACCTTTGAAACATTAACTAATAAATGCAAGTTTATATTAGTCAGTCAGAAGGCAGATTTTAAAGGCTTAAGAATTCAATGGTGAGTGAACAAGTGAAGACAATGAGTTTTAAAAAAATCTCTTTCTAGGAGTTTGGCTGCAAAAAGAAGAAAAATATATACAGAAAAAAAATGTAATTAATTTTACCTTACCTATTTCTTTTCTTCCACTAAACTCCCTTTTAGGTGCCTCAGTTTGTCATGTTGTTACTTGGTGGTTTTAGAAGACTATGCCAATAAGCAGAACTGAGGTAAACTGGAAGTTGGAAGACCTGGATTTCAAGGTTGGCTCTGATATGATCATTTTCCTTATCTATAAAATGAAGATGATGATATTGACAGTTCTCTCTGTGTGTATCTGGCTGTCTTTATTTCTCTCTCTCTCTCTCTCTCTCTCTCTCTCTCTCTCTCTCTCTCTCTCTCTCTCTCTCTCTGTATGTGTGCATGTGTGTGTGTGTGTATGTGTGTTTCTCCAGCCCTCCCTCCATTTCTCAAATTAATCAATGAAAATGATTGATCCATCAAAAAAGATCATTCCAAAATTCAGGGTAAGATGATGCTGGATGTAAGCTCATTTCATTCAGTTCATTTCAAATCCATGAACATTTATTAAATGTATATTAATTACATACAAGACTGTATGTATGAGACAGAAATAGTTCTCATCCTCAAGGAGATTACATTCTACTGAGAGTATTCAAGTATCAATTCATTCATTATCAAGCATCAGTACTAGTTAGATGGCTATTATAAATCATAACCAATATAATTTTTATGATACAATGAACATATTCAAGTAGTATTTCCTTAATAAAGTATAGAACTAATTAATGATGTTGAACCAGTCCATTGTTCTACTACCATCAGACACTTCTTATAATTAATTTTATATTTTGTATATATAAAATGTGCATATACACACATATATATATATATGTATGTATGTATACATAATTTTATTCTTCCTTTGCTTATTCTTTTCATTTGAATAATAATTTCAAATTATACTGGCTTTTTTAACTGATTGGCAAGCTTTTTTAAAAAAAGTTGTAGAAGGAGATTTTTCTCATTGAAAAACATTTCCAACTTCTTCAGTTCACATATGAAATGTCATTCATAAGACTATTTTCTTTCCTTTTATAAAAACATAATTGGCCTATTTGACAGAAGTGTGTTCACATAATAGTAGTATTATTTATAATGTACTTATTCTATTTATAATGATTATTAAGACAGATTATTATACCAAAGAACAGGTCCTTTAGCACAATTTGCAAATGTATGTGACATTTCTCTTATTGTTGGCTGTCCATTACATGTAATCCTAGAACAATGAAACTAGAAGTTGTTGGAGAGATTACCTAAGCAGTGGTTCCTTATGTCTTTTCAGCTTTCAGTAAGTTTTCACAACTGACAAATGTTTTAGTACCAAAGATCCATGCTTCTTTCCCAAAGGCAGCACAGTATATTTGGAAATGTGTTGAATCAAGGAGGACCTTTGAAGCAAAACAGGAATAAAACAACTATAGAACAGGAAGAGAAGATGGACTACTTAAGTAGCAAGAATAAAAGATGAGAGCCTAAGAAATAACATATAAGCTAATACTATCACTGATGAGATCACAAATCCATTTGAATTGAATTGACCTATTAAGTCAGGAAACCTACCCTTGAATCTTGGTTCACATGTATGATCATTGTCCTTCTCTGTAAAATGGAGATAATAATTTTTCCATCTCACATGATTTTTTGTGAGAAAAGTAATATATATATATATATATATATATATATATATATATATATATATATATATATATATATATATCAAATTCCTATATAAATGAGTACATTCTTAAAGGTTGTAAATTTTAAAAAAACAAACCCAAAGATTCTTATTTATTTTCCTTATAGTTCTCAAACATTTTATTTATTCTTTTTGTCATTGGAAGAGACATTTGAGACAACCCAACAAACTCTTTAAGCAGCTAGTGGAGCAGTGGATAAAGTGCCAGAGCCAGAATCAGGAAGACTCATTTTCGAGAATTCAAATGTTGCCTCCTACATACAACTCTGTGACTCTGGGCAAGTCACTTAGGCCTGTTTGCCTTAGTTTCCTCCTTTATCAAATGAGCTGGAGAAGGAAAGGCAAACTACTCTAATATCTCCATCAAGAAAACCCCAAGTAGAATCATGAAGAGTCACACATAATTGAAACAGCTGAATAACAACAACAACACAATTCCTTCAGTGGAGAAAACAGATGCCCTGTGTTAGTATTAGAAGAAAAATTAGAAACTTAAGTCTTTGAATTTCTACTTAGATCATCAGTAGGACATGGGGGTAGACATGTGTATAGTTAATACTTCCATGTTTCCCACCTTAGTTCAGGTCTCCATCCCTGTTGTCTGGACTATTGCAATAGCAACTATAATTGGTTTCCCTGATTGGGTTTTCTCTTCTCTTCTCTGATCCATTCTCCACACAGTTACCATACTGTTTCCTCTTGGCTTAATGATATCCAATGTATTACCTTTTATCTAAAAGAGCAAGAGGAGATCCTATGCCTCAGTGGCTACCTGGCCTTAATCACTGAATGAGTATGGACCTATTATGGACCTTCCCTTTAAAAGGCCAAGTTCTCCCACACTATCTAGGATCATTTCCAGTTGTCCTATCTATATCTGGCAACTAGACCCATATGGCTTTGAAGAGCAGCAGTGAGACTCTGGAGTGAGGCAGGTGACCTTACACAGCTCTCCCTCACCTAAATCCAACGCACTTGCGTGTTATGGTATTACCTACCTGATATCATGGTCCTCTTTGAGAATGAAGGACAAACAACTACAATAACAACAAAAGAGAAAGAAAACATGGACTCCTTTGTTTCTCTGTGAAGGCTCTTTGGATTCTGGCTTAAACCTATATTCCCAGCCCTTTTTCCATATTATCTTTTGCATGTTACTCTAGTCCAGCTGAACTGGCTTTCATGCTACTCCAGACAAGTGATGATCTTTTCTCCAGCTTTTCAGGAATTATTTTCCAGGCCTTTTATGCACTACTACCTTTACTCCTTATGATTCCTTTCCACCTTAATTCCAAGATCATTTTAAGCATCATCTATGATATGACTTTTCTTTCTCCCATCATTTAAAAATTACCATCGGTTTACAATGCTTTCTTATACATACATACAAACACATACTCACATATACAAATTACTTTTAAGTTACAATTCTTTGTTATATATACATACAAATGTATATATATATATATATATATATATATATCACATGTATATATATCTGTATTTATTTATATAGCTATATCTATCTTTATTTATATTCTTATGGTCTTGTATATGGGTTCATGAATTCATATATCTATCAGCTGATAGCAGAGTGGGATAGTTAGGAGGTAGCACAGTGGATATAGAACTAGGGCTGGAATTCAAATCTTGCCTTAGACACTTAACAGCTATATGACCCTAGGAAAGTCATTTAACCTCTGTCTGCCTTAGTTTCCTTATTTGTAAAATGGAGATAATAATAGCACCCATCTTCCAGGGTTGTTGTGAGAATTAAGTCAGATATTTATAAGAATGCTTAGCTTAATACCTTACAAATAGGAAGTGCTATATAAATACTTATTCTTTTTAATCTATCTATCTATCTATCTATCTATATATATATATATATATATATATATATATATATATATATATATATATATATATATATATATATATATATATATTTCTTCCAATTTTCTTTCCTGATAGCAGAATGTAAGTTCTTTGAGAGCAGGATGTTCTGCATTTTTGTTCATGTATCCCCACTTCCTAACCCAGTGCCTGATACATGGCTCTATAAAAATGCTTGCTAATTGACTGAGTGAATTATGAGAGAATAGGGTGGGAAGAGTTCATTGGAAACAGGCATAAATAAAACAGAATAATTTGAGTGGATACAAATGTGCTTTGAATAAGGTATAGTGTCCAGATCCATAATGTGAAACAGGACACAGTTTAGTGGTTGTTCCTTTTTCATTTCATGAATATTGGCTATTAACTGAGTATCAGTTGCTGATTAATGGACACTACATTGTTTCTATTTGATTTATTTTCTTTGCATTCTCATCAAAATCTCTCTGTGAATCATATCAAATGAAGGCAATACTTCCCAGAGAAACAAAGGTAATAAAATGAAAAACTCAGTCAGAAGGAATGGCTTTTAGGAAATTGTGGATTTAAAAAAAAAACAAAACCTTAGAGACTTCAGAACTAGAGATTTAAATTTGGAAGATTTGAAACTGAAGGACAAAGTTCAATAGGTAACAAAATGGTTTTACTGGTAAATATATATAAATAATACATTTAGATAAGGGGTATTGAATGAACATCTGGAATGGAGGGAATAGTTTATGAGCACCAAAATATGGAGAGATGTTTAATAAAATTCATGGCTACATTTTCTGGCAAAATTGCTAAATCAATCAATTGATAATTTATTAAGCACTTACTACATGCCAGATATTTTTTGGCACTGAATATACAATTACCATTAATGAAACAATCCCTACTGTCATGGACCTTGCTTTCTAACGTGGTACACATATAAATATATAGAGAATAAATTTAAAGAGACTAAATATGAATAAATATAAGGTAATTGAATACAAGCAAGTTGTGTGGCAGTAGCAGATGGAAGGATTTGGAATGGCTTCATATTACAGGTAGAGCTTAAACTGGAAAAAACAAAAAAGAGGGATTATGTGAGGAAGAGGTGAGCTCATTCTTCTCATAGGAAATAGTCTGGTAAAGGCATTTTGCCAGAAATAGGAGATGAAGTACTGATCCTGATGAACAGGAAGAGACTCAGTGTGAGTACATCAAAGAGTGTGGGAAGGGGAGTAATGCCCAGTGACTCTGGAAAGGTCAAATGATTCCAGGTCCTGAAAGCCTTTAAAAGGAGTTTACATTTTATATTAGAGGTATAGGGAGCCATAAGAGTATATTGAGTAGAGGAGTGGCATAAGTTTTTTTATTTAAGGAAAATCATTTGAAAGTTGCATAGAGGATGAATTAGAGTGGATATTGGTTGTGCACGTCTTTGATTTTATCAAATGAATTCTTCCTATCACAAATTTCCTTGATAACATTCTGTTCTTCAAAGTTTCTTGTTTTAGATAGCAATCTGTTCACATTTACCATATATATCTCCATTAAGTTCTTTATGGTCATCATCATTTTTGAGCCTTTGGATGTTAGATCTTTATCTTACTGTCTGTTACACAGCAAAATGATAACAATTATTAAGCATGTTTTATTTGCCAAGTCCTGGGCTAAGTTAGCTCTGAAGATAAAAAGAAAGGTAAAAGACAGTCCCTGTTCTCAAGGAACCTAGGTCATACTATCTTGCAGACATAAAATGTTTCATGCTTTTTGTTGGGTAATTGGTCATCTGTGCTGATTAAAACAAATGACAATGCCCCATTTTCTTCCATCCAGGGAAAGCAAATGTAGAACCTTCTATCATAGTTTCATGGATTTTAGAGCATAGACCTTAGAAATCACCTAGTCCAGTCATTTCACTTTACAAATGAGAAAAAGTCTAAGGAAAATACTGAGAGAGTGTCTTTGTCTATTATCAAATAATTATTAAATGGCAGATCTGGGATTTGAATCCAGGCGTATATCTAAGTATTCTTTCCACTTTAGCACTGTTTAGAAGGATTTTTTTTCTTTTAATCAACTGCCATTTAAAAAAAAATCACAGGATAAAATAGAAAGGCCAGTTAGAATTATAGACAAGCAAGAAAGCTTTGAAAGTTACATGCTGAATTTATTTTGTATTTTAACAAAAAACAAAACAAAACAAAAAAAACCACTAGGTACATAATCCAGTTTCATGTACAATTCTCTTCTACTGTTCTACTATATAAATGGAAATACTAATTTTATTTGGCATATGTTAGGCTCAGAATTATAAGAAAAAGAAAAGAAATGGTAAGAATAAATAAAACAAATCATCTCTCCTTTTGTGATCGAAGACCTTTGTTTCTAACTATCCATTGCTCAGGAATCTACGAGAATTGTCTAGAATGTACTTTTAAAAAATTCTTCTCTGATTTTGGGGAAATTGTAGGAGCTCTATTAACGATGTGCATTGCTTTGCTAACTGTTCATCCCAGAGGCTCACAGCTGGCTAGAATATGCAAAATGTGCTGAGCAAGCTTGCCACGTGTGCATTGCTCCCAGCAGGCTAGTCCAGTAACTTATAGCTGCTTCCTTGCTGTCTCAGCAGTCCAAGAGGGGCTATTTCACAATTGGAATTTGCATTACCATTATCTTATTACTAATCCACATCCTAACTGTCTCCTTTAAGTCAGTCTCTTCAGAAACCCATGTTCCTACAGACATTACCTGGAAAACATACTGTAGACAGTAAAGAAGTACAGTTGATTATGTATTATAGAATCATTCATTCATTCAATGGTTATTTCTTGAAAATTTATTTCATGAAAGATGCTTGAAATATTCCCAACAATTCTGTTTTGTCACCATCATTATTCAGTGGAAACTGAGGCACTAACTGGGAAAGAGCTATGTCCCAGAGCACCATTCATTTATGATTGAAAAACTAGTCAATGATTTGTATTTGAAAGTAGTATGCTGTTTTTATCAAAGGAAATTTTTTTTTCAGAAAGTGTGAGAACATTTTCTTGATATAGGAGCTTTAAAATTATAATGTACTTTATTACTGAGAGCTGAAATGAAAACATGAAACATAGGTTCTAGTTTGCAACTGGCTAGCTATGTAACATTCAGTGTCACACAACATTGAGACTTGACTCTCTTTGCTGGAAAAGGAGAAAGATTGGCTGAATGATGACTGAGAATGCTTCCGAGTAAGACTATATTCTAAGAACCCTTCTCCCCCAGACATTCTATATTCATATTCTAACATTGTTGACTTTATTAGATTGGGATTTTGCCATTACTAATCTTTTCATCTTTTCCAGCATCTAGCACAGTTTCTAGCATCTAGCAAGTGCTTAATAAATATTTATTGAATAACTGAACAAATGAATGAATTTCAAGTAAACTACATTGTACCAGGGTGCTACTATAATTTATCAAACAATAAAATCCTTGTACATAAAAACATGTTTATTAAATGTTTGATGAATTGAAAGTTACAACATATCAATGGGAAAAATTAATTTAGAATACTGAGAAAACAACTAAAACCAAATCTGTGACAGAAAACTTCACACGTGATGGGAATAGCAATATAATGCTGAAACTGCTTACACTTACTAGAATTTTTCTATAAAGAAATTGAGGAGAGGGTGGTGTTACAAAGTCCAAGTATGGTAGAGAACCATCACTATCATTAAATGTTTATTTAACACCTAAAGGAACTGTGTAGGAGCTTTACCTAATTTGGGGAACAAAATAAAGGTCATCTGACATGGCATTCCAAGGCTTCACTCACTCCTTTAAGAGGTGGAGAGAAGGGAGAAGGCAGTAAGAATCATCCATGTGCATATATTAAATTAACTAAGTGAGGTCATATTTGAACAGAAGCAGTGCAAGCCACCTTCTGACTTAGAAAACCAGATATTAACATGATCTATGTTCAACCAATCAACAGGCATTTATTAAGCACTTATTATGCATCAGACTCCGCTAGTTGGTGCATCTAAAATTCAAACTTTACAACTGTAATTTCTATGCTAATATTGGTGATCTTATCCAATCCCTTGTTTTCAACTAATGCTTCTATCTAAATTACCTATAAATGTCCTATTCTAATCAATGATCTTTCTCCTGATTGTCAGATTAGCATTTTCAAGTACTGACAGGAAAACAAAACAAAAATATCTCCCTTCAAACCCAACAAGCCTAAAATTGAATATATTTTCCCCTTAAATCTAGAGGGTGATAGCCAGGTAGCATACTGGATAAAACTTTGGGCTACAAGTTGGAAAGATTCATCTTTCTAAATTCAAAACTGATATCAAGTATTTATTAACTACTTGACCCTTAGCAAATCACTTCACCCTATTTGCCTCTGCTTCCTCCTTTATAATAAGAACTGGAAAGAAAAAAAAATGGCAAAACAATTCTGTATCTCTGCCAAGAAAACTCCAAATGGAGTTAGGTAAGACAACTGAACAACTAAATTTGGATGTCCTTATTTCTATCAATTACAGTCTCATTTTTCAAGTAACTCATATTTAGTATGTCAGAGTGACCTTTAATTGGAACTTTCCATTATTTCATACATAAAATTAGTTATTAAGTTCTGTCAATTTTACTGCTATTGTATCTTTTATCTCAGTCCTCTTTATACCATTCCTATTGCCACTGTGAAAGTTCAGATTCTTCTCACTTCTTACCTTTGTTATTCCAAACATGGCTTGCATCCTTGCATCCATTCCATCCAACACTGCTGCTAGATCTGTCTTCCTGGTACAAAAGCTCCTCTTTGTCACTCTGATTCTCTCTAAAATGTCTCCCTATTTGCTTACACAATAAAGACAAAACCCCATAACTTCTCCTTAAAGACCCTCTAACAGTCTTGTTCCCAATTGCATAACTAATTTAATCCCACAATTGCTTCACACATATATACTTTATATCAACCAATCAAAAACATTTGTTAAACACTTACTACATTACTATGTGATTAATGTCATCATACTGAACTGAATAATTCTACATGCTATTTCCATATGTTCCTTTTTCTTAGTCTTCATTAATACTATTTCTGTGTCTGATATGCCATTCCTTATCCAAATTATCAGTATCCTAGCAGTTACTCATGGACCATGCTATGGCTCCTCAAGAATCTCATCATGATCTCTAAGAACATAATGGTGAAAAATTGATTTCATCAAAAAGACTTTATGGAGACTAGATTAGGATCAAATGACCAAACTATGCAGAGCACTTTTCAAGATTCTCTTCTTCTTTCTTTTCTTCTTGTCCTTTCTTGCCTCTTTTTCTTCTTTTACTCTTCTTCCTATCCCTCTCCTTTCTGTCCTTCTCCATTTTTCTTCCTTCTTTTATTTCTTCTCTACTTCTTTTCCTTCTCTTCTTCTTATCCTTCTCCTTTTCTTCTTCTTGTCCTTCCTTTCCTTTTTTCTCCTACTGCCCTTATTCTCTTTATCTTGACCTTTTCCTTCTCTTCCTCCTGTCTTTTTCCTTCTCCTCATTTCCTTTCCTCTTCTCTTTTTCTTCCTGTACTTCTTTACTCTCTATTTTATTCTTTCCCCTGTCTTTCTTCTCCTCTTCCTCTCATCACACTCACCTTCTTCCTCTTTACCCTTTTCTTCTTGCCCTTCTCCTTCTCAACTATTCCTTTTTCTGTTTCTTCTTTCCCTCCTTTCCTTTTACTCCTTTCCCGTGTCTTTTTCTTCCTCCTCTCCTTCTGCTGCTTCTAATTTTCCTTTTTCTTTTCTGTCCTCCTCCTCCTCTTGTGCTTATTGTTGTGTTTCTCTTTCTCCTTTACCTTAAAGTAATTGCTCAAAACCAAATTTCCTTAGCCCCTACCAATATGTTATTTTTTAACCAACCCTTAAAAACCACATTTAGTTCAAAGCTATTAATCAAACATGGCAAGTTAATTGACAAGATTCTTCCATGAATACATAGGATACCCTCTTGTCTAGATTAACATATCACTGATGTAGATGGGTACCATGTGTAAAGGGATATATCTGCAAGCTGCACATGTAGTTAGGCCAACATATGGAGAGTACATATATAGTGATATATGTAATTGGGGCAACTCACCTCTCCAGTGCTACAGTGATATTAAGCCCTTCTGTAATTGGGCCTCACTTTAGACTATCTGCAGATTTTTCCTGGAATTTCCCTGGGGGATGATATTTTGTTACTCTCTCTCTGGAAAGAAAGAGCTAATACTCTTTTTTTTTTTTTTTTTTTTTTTTTTTTTAATTTACCAGATATATGCATGGGTGATTTTACAACATTGACAATTGCCAAACCTTTTATTCTAATTTTTCCCCTCCTTCCCCCCCACCATGGCAGGTTGACCAATACATGTTAAATATGTTAAAGTATAAATTAAATACACTATATTTCTACATGTCCAAACAGTTGTTTTGCTGTACAAAAAGAATCAGACTTTGAAATAGTGTACAATTAGCCTATGAAGAAAATAAAAAATGCAAGTGGACAAAAATAGAGGGATTGGGAATTCTATGTAGTGATTCATAGTCATCTCCTAGAGTTCTTTCGCTGGGTGTAGCTGTTTCAGTTCATTACTACTCTATTGGAACTGATTTGGTTCATCTCATTGTTGAAAATGGCCACATCCATCAGAATTGATCATCATATAGTATTGTTGTTGAAGTATACAACGATCTCCTGGTCCTGCTCATTTCACTCAGCATAAGTTCATGTAAGTCTCTCCAAGCCTCTCTATATTCACCTTGCTGGTCATTTCCTACAGAACAATAATATTCCATAACATTCATACACAATTTATTCAGCCATTCTCCAATTGATGGGCATCCAGTTAGTGTCCAGTTTCTGGCCACTACAAAGAGGACTGCCACAAACATTCTTGCACATACAGGTCCCTTTCCCTTCTTTAAGATCTCTTTGGGATATAAGTCCAGTAATAACACTGCTGGGTTAAAGGGTATGCACAGTTTGACAACTTTGTGAGCTTAGTTCCAAATTGAAGAGCTAATATTCTTTCAATGAATAGTCTACAACTATTCAAGCAGCCAATATAAGCTAGCACAATTCTCCCAAGATAAGATTTTATTTATTTTGACTATGTTTTCCTTGGTGTTAATTTGAAGAATTAGCACCAAAACAATTACTATTGTTGGGCTAGGAAAATTTTCTCCCTTCTAGGTTCCTCATTGTCATTCTTTATTTCTGAATTTCATTTTGGGGAGTCCTATCCCCCAAAAAAAATCTACAAAAATTTGGTGGAGACTGAGGTCATAGGATTTCCCTTTACTTCAATTATATTCTAGATGGGTTTACAAATATATCTGGAAGCAAGAACAAATTGAATGTTTGACCTAAATCTTGTAGCAAATTCTTTTATAATGTACAGCTGTCATTAATAAAACTGTTGACTTGCTATCATATTCTGGCCTGTACAATAATAGCTAGTGTTTATATAGTACCCAATATGTGCCAGATAACAATTAACAATAAGAAGACAGAGGTTCTCCACCCACCAGCACCATACCATTCCTATGTAGAACCATTAATTAGACAAACGGAGAAATATTGAATGCTATGGATAAATTTACTCAGTTTGGCAGTAAACTATGTCCACATAGATGATGAGATTGATGCACATGTTGCCAGACCTAGCTCAGTAGTTGGGAGGTTTCAAAGTAATGTGTAAAAAACCAAGAAGTGGTAGTAAGCTGCCCACCAAACTGAAGACCTACAGAAATGTTGTCCTGATCTCATTGTTGTAGCCTGTGAAACCTGGACAATCTACCAATTTATTCCAGGAAATAAGCTGCTTCTATTTCAATTATCTTAGTGCTGAACACTGAGGTCCAAACCTAAACTAAACTGCCAAACATTTAAACTCTATTGCATAAAGCACAACTCTCAGGGGCTGGCCACATTGTTCAAATGCCAAATGTACATTTGCCTAAAAGACACAGAACTTACAGAAAGGTATTCACTGGCGTGGAGGTCAGAAGCAATACAAGGACATGCTCAAGGTCTCTCTGAAGAACTCTGGAATTGATTTTAAGCATGGGAGACATTGGCACGGGACTGCCCAACGTGATATGTTGGCATTAGAGTAGGTAATGTGTTCTATGGGCAAAGTAGAATTGTGGCGGCTCTAAAGAAAGGGGAGATGTGTAAATTTAGAGACTTCTCCATTACAAATGTTTAAATGAATTAATTGTATCCTATGATAATCTTCTGAGATTTTATTGGTCTGATCAGCCACAGTTGGACACAGTGTACCTTGACCCCACCATAGTGATATCCTTCTAGTCCCCTTTGAGAGCAAAGGACAACATTCAACCATGTGTCAGGCACTGTGCTAAGTGCTTTAAATATATCTCTTTTAGTAAATAATTAACATATTTGTTTTTCAGAGAATTTTCTCTCACCTCATTAAAAGGGGGGAGAGGAAAAGGGGAAAGGAAAAGGAGAATAAGTGAAGGGACTTGGAGGGAGGGGGGAGGGATCCTAAAAAAAAAAAAAAAAAAGAGGGAGGGTTGCGCGTCACAAGGGGGGTCTGTAAATTAAATATCGGGGAGGGGGATCAGGGGGGTCAAGGGAAAAAAGTATAATCTGGGGATAATATGATGGCAGGAAATACAGAATTAGTAATTTTAACTGTAAATGTAAATGGGATGAACGATCCCATCAAACGGAGACGGATAGCAGATTGGATCAAAAAGCAGAACCCTACAATATGTTGTCTACAGGAAACACACTTAAAGCAGGGAGATACATACAGAGTAAAGGTAAAAGGTTGGAACAGAGCTTATTATGCTTCAGGTAAAGCCAAAAAAGCAGGGGTAGCTATCCTTATCTCAGATCAAGCAAAAGCAGAAGTAGATCTCGTTAAAAAAGATAAGGAAGGAAACTATATCCTGCTGAAAGGTAGCATAAATAATGAAGCCATATCAATACTAAACATATATGCACCAAGTGGTATAGCATCTAACTTTCTAAAGGAAAAGTTAAGAGAACTGCAAGAAGAAATAGACAGTAAAACTATAATAGTGGGAGATCTCAACCTTGCACTCTCAGATTTAGACAAATCAAACCACAAAACAAACAAGAAAGAAATTAAAAAAGTAAATAGAACATTAGAAAAACTAGGTATGATAGACCTTTGGAGAAAACTGAATGGCAATAGGAAGGAATATACTTTCTTCTCAGCAGTTCATGGATCCTATACAAAAATTGACCATATATTAGGACATAAAGATCTCAAAATTAAATGTAGGAAGGCAGAAATAATAAATGCCTTCTTCTCAGATCACAATGCAATAAAAGCTACATTCAGTAAAAAGTTAGGGGTAAATAAACCAAAAAGTAATTGGAAACTGAATAATCTCATCTTAAAGAATGACTGGGTGAAAGAGCAAATTATAGAAACAATTAACAATTTCACCCAAGATAATGATAATGATGAGACATCATATCAAAATCTTTGGGATGCAGCTAAAGCAGTAATAAGGGGAAATTTTATATCTTTAGAGGCTTATTTGAAGAAAATTGAGAAAGAGAAGATTAACGAATTGGGCTTACAACTTAAAAGGCTAGAAAAAGACCAAATTATAAACCCCCAACCAAAAATTAAACTCGAAATACAAAAATTAAAAGGAGAAATCAATAAAATTGAAAGTAAAAAAACTATTGAATTAATAAATAAAACCAAGAGTTGGTTTTATGAAAAAGCCAATAAAATAGATAAACCTTTGGTAAATTTGATCAAAAAAAAGAAAGAGGAAAATCAAATTGATAGTCTTAAAAATGAAAAGGGGGATCTTTCCACCAATGAAGAGGAAATTAGAGAAATAATAAGGAGTTACTTTGCCCAACTTTATGCCAATAAATTTGATAACTTAAGTGAAATGGATGACTTTCTCCAAAAATATAGGCTCCCTAGATTAACAGAGGAGGAGATAAATTGCTTAAATAGTCCCATTTCAGAAAAAGAAATAGAACAAGCTATTAATCAACTCCCCAGGAAAAAATCCCCAGGGCCAGATGGATTCACATGTGAATTCTACCAAACATTTAAAGAACAATTAGCCCCAATGTTATATAAATTATTTGAAAAAATAGGGGATGAAGGAGTCCTACCAAACTCCTTTTATGACACAGACATGGTACTGATACCTAAACCTGGTAGATCGAAAACTGAGAAAGAAAATTATAGACCAATCTCCTTAATGAATATTGATGCTAAAATCTTAAATAAGATATTAGCAAAAAGACTTCAGAAAATCATCTCCAAGATAATACACTATGATCAAGTAGGATTTATTCCAGGAATGCAGGGCTGGTTTAATATTAGGAAAACTATTAATATAATTGACCATATTAATAATCAAATTAATAAGAACCATATGATCATCTCAATAGATGCAGAAAAAGCATTTGACAAAATCCAACATCCATTCCTACTAAAAACTCTTGAGAGTATAGGAATAAATGGATTATTCCTTAGAATAATCAGGAGTATATATTTAAGACCGTCAGTAAGCATAATATGCAATAGAAATAAACTGCAACCTTTCCCAGTAAGATCAGGAGTGAAACAAGGTTGCCCACTATCACCATTACTATTCAATATAGTACTAGAAACGCTAGCCTCGGCAATAAGAGCCGAGAAAGAGATTCAAGGAATTAGAGTAGGAAATGAGGAAATCAAACTATCACTTTTTGCAGATGACATGATGGTATACTTAGAGAACCCCAAAGACTCTGCTAAAAAGCTACTAGAAATAATTCAAAATTTCAGCAAAGTGGCAGGATACAAAATAAATCCACATAAATCCTCGGCATTTTTATATATCACTAACAAAATGCAACAGCAAGAGATACAAAGAGAAATTCCATTCCAAACAAATGTTGAGAGTATAAAATATTTGGGAATCCATCTACCAAAGAAAAGTCAGGAATTATATGAGAAAAATTACAAAACACTTGCCACAAAAATAAAGTCAGATTTAAATAATTGGAAAGACATTCAGTGCTCTTGGATAGGCCGAGCAAATATAATAAAGATGACAATACTCCCCAAACTAATCTATTTATTTAGTGCTATACCAATCAGACTCCCAAGAAACTATTTTAATGACCTAGAAAAAATAACAACAAAATTCATATGGAAGAATAAAAGGTCAAGAATTGCAAGGGAACTAATGAAAAAAAAACTCAGAGGAAGGTGGTCTAAGTGTACCTGATCTAAAGCTATATTATATAGCAGCAGTCACCAAAACCATTTGGTATTGGCTACGAAATAGACCTGTAGATCAGTGGAACAGATTAGATACAAAGGACAAAAAAGGATACATCTATAGCAATCTAATCTTTGACAAACCCAAAGATTCCAACATTAGGGATAAAAATTCATTATTCGGAAAAAACTGTTGGGAAAACTGGAAATTAGTATGGCAGAAATTAGATATGGATCCACACTTAACACCATATACCAAGATAAGATCAAAATGGGTCCATGATTTAGGCATAAAGAGGGAGATAATAAATAGATTAGAGGAACAGAGGATAATCTACCTCTCAGACTTGTGGAGGAGGAAGGAATTTATGACCAGAGGAGAACTAGAGATCATTATTGATCACAAAATAGAAGATTTTGATTACATCAAACTAAAAAGTTTCTGTACAAATAATACTAATGCAAACAAGATTAGAAGGGAAGTAACAAATTGGGAAAATATTTTTAAAAACAAAGGTTCTGACAAAGGTCTCATTTCCAAAATATATAGAGAACTGACCCAAATTTATAAGAAACCGAACCATTCTCCAATTGATAAATGGTCAAAGGATATGAACAGACAATTCTCAGAGGAAGAAATTGAAACTATATCCACTCACATGAAAGAGTGTTCCAAATCACTACTGATCAGAGAAATGCAAATTAAGACCACTCTGAGATACCACTACACACCTGTCAGATTGGCTAAAATGACAGGAACAAATAATGACAAATGTTGGAGGGGATGTGGGAAAACTGGGACACTAATACATTGCTGGTGGAGTTGTGAAAGAATCCAGCCATTCTGGAGAGCAATCTGGAATTATGCCCAAAAAGTTATCAAACTGTGCATACCCTTTGACCCAGCAGCGCTACTACTGGGATTATATCCCAAAGAAATACTAAAGAGCGGAAAGAGACATATATGTGCCAAAATGTTTGTGGCAGCTCTTTTTGTTGTAGCTAGAAACTGGAGGATGAATGGATGTCCATCAGTTGGAGAATGGTTGGGTAAATTGTGGTATATGAAGGTTATGGAATATTATTGCTCGGTAAGAAATGACCAGCAGGAGGAATATAGAGAGGCCTGGAGAGACTTAAATCAACTGATGCTGAGTGAAATGAGCAGAACCAGAAGATCACTGTACACTTCAACAACAATGCTGTATGAGGATGTATTCTGATGGAAGTGGAAATCTTCAACATAAAGAAGATCCAACTCACTTCCAGTTGATCAATGATGGACAGAGGTAGCTGCACCCAGAGAAGAAACACTGGGAGGGGAATGAAAATTGTTAGCACTAATATCTGTCTGCCCAGGTTGCATGTACCTTCGGATTCTAATGTTTATTGTGCAACAAGAAAGTGATATTCGCACACATGTATTGTACCTAGACTATATTGTAACACATGTAAAATGTATGGTATTGCCTGTCGTCGGGGGGAGGGAATAGAGGGAGGGGGGGTAAATTGGAAAAATGAATACAAGGGATAATATTATAAAATATATATATATATATATAATAAAAAAAAAAAAAAATAAATATATCTCTTTTGATCTTCTGGACAACCCTGGGATCAGATACTAATTGTTATCCCCATTTCCTAGTTGAGGAAACTCAGGCAAAAAGCAGGTAAGTGATTTAGTCCAAAGGTCATAGGGCTACTAAGTATCCAGTCTTCCAAACACCAGAATGTGAATGCTGTATCACTTGAACCACCTAACTGCTCAAATACTGAAAGAAAACAAAACTTTGTGGTATCTGTCCTACATTTCTTATCCATCCTTTGTTGTTGTTGTTTATATGACTCTTTATCACTCCATTTGGAATTTTCTTGGCCTATTTTAATCCTATTTATCTTGGTTTCCTCATCTGCAAAACTAGCTGCAGGAGGGAATTGCAAATTACTTCAATATCTTTGCCAAGAGTCCACATTTGAACCCAAATCTTCATGACTCCAGGCCCTATACTCTACCCATTGCTCCATCTCAATGCCCTACCGGTCCCTCCTAATCTCTAAAATCCTTGAGATCTGGAATTTAGTTTTGTTTATATTTGTATTCTCACTGAACATAGAGGATTAATTGCTTGTTGAATGAATGAATGACAGTAAACTTCACTCCCATAAATTAAGCTATTAGAAGCATTTATTCCTGAAATTCCAAGTTACAAATTACTAAATCGTATTTTACAAAATAGACATTTGTATCATGGAAACCTTAGGATGTCAAATCTTGCTTTAGAAAGTTGAAAAAAAATTTAATATAAGTCCAATTGCAAGTGAACTTGGTAGACTCATACTGACCCAGATGGAGGAGGATGGGCAGAGGTTTTCATTTCTCATTAGCAGCAGTCCTATCTGGTGTAATCCAATCATGGATCATCCCTAATCCTAAGGAAGGAACCTAGGATAACTATGTTATTCTGGGATTTGGGTAAGTATAATAAGATTAAAATGTAGTACATAGGGTTTGTTTAAAACAAGACCAACAGCAGATATATAGGAAGTCATAAAACTGTCCTACTGTTTATGCCACATTCTACCATCTCTTTTTCTGACATTATAGGATGAGTGGCTGGTAAAGGGAAAGAAAAAGAGTTCTAGATCTAAAGATACAAACATACACACAAGATACACACGTATACACAAACATACACACATATATTACATATATGTACACACAAGTTCATATAAATAGTATTCATATATTTCTATTAAGTGCAAATTATTTACATTTATTTAGGCAGCTAGATGGTACAATGTATACAGCACTTGGACTCAGGAGGACCTGTATTCCAATCTGAATTAAGAAATTTTGTAACTGTGTAACCCTGGCTATGTCACTTAATTTTTGTGCCTCTACAAACTACAAAATAGTACCTACCTCCAAAGGTGCTGGTTGTGAACTTAAAATGAGATAGTAATTGTAAAGTGACTTGCCTACCTTAATATGTTCTGTTAATACTAGTTGTTCTTGTTATTTTAATATTATTTAGAACAAAATTAATTCTTGCTTCTAGACTACATTTTAATCCAAAAGCTTTTGTCCTCGATAATTAGGTTAAATTTTGGATATCTTAGTAGAAAGATTATAAAATCTTTTATCTTTTTGTATGTAATTCACACTTCTTCTTATACTTTGGATTTCCCATTTTCTCCAAATTAATGTTATTAACAGAATTATTTAAAAGGCATCACTTTTTACTTTTATCTAAATAGATAAGTATAAATTTCTCTATGATGAATGAAATCTGATATGGTTTTAAGAATATTTATGACATTGCCAAAAGAAATTGATCTTAACCCCACTAAAAATAACTTGTCGCCATAAAAATAAGTCATTTTAACCTTGTATCTCTATGAAATTTGGACTCCATAGAAAACACTTAAAACAGAATTATAATATATATACATATATATATATACATATAAAATGTGTGTGTATATATGTGCATGTGTGTGTGTGTATTAAAAATATGTTTTCTTTATGCTGAGAAATTTATATACTTCCTTAGAATATTATACTAAATCTATATTTATATATATTCACAAATACATGTATACATTAAAGTATATGTCTGAACAAATGTATATGAACATAAATATACACAAAGCACATGTGCTTAAATACACACACAAACATATATACCTTTGTGAAGACACATGCATGCATGTCTAAACAATGCTTACATTCCAAATATATGTATATACAAACATATAAAAACACATGCACACAAATAAAAACATATACATGTGTATTTACATATGCATATACATAAAGCAAAACTATACATGCAGGAGCATATATCTCTCTATATAAAAATACATAGCTATATCTATTATAATGTAGTCATAGCATTTACTATAAATATGTATATTATATCTCATGTACAAATATACATAAACACATGAGCACACAATACACATATAAACACATATATACAATATACATAAACATATTTACATATATAGAAACATATAATCTATAAATAGAATAACAATAACCAACTTTTTTATTGTACTTACTATGTGTGAAGCATTGTGCCTTATAAGTGCTTTTAACTAGGTATTGTTACCATCCTCATTTTAAAAATAAAGAAACTAAATCTGAGGGTCAAGTCCCAACCCTCCACCTATACATGCATGTCTGCATACATATGTATATAAGCATAAAGACCTAGAAACAAATTACATAGAGAGCTATATGCATACATATACATGTATCAATATATGCATATATATGTATGTATACACACCTTATATATTTTTAACATCCCATTCAGCCTTAATGGGACTGACTGATTTGAATCCACATCCAATGTGGATGAGCTCAATAGGATGATGAAGCAAATGCAGAAGTGCCATCTCCTGTACTACCCTGAGCACTCAATTTTCCTTCATTTTATGTAGTTGCAGTTTAGGAAGCAATACATAACAGACAGTGTTCCCAAAGTCCCCAGCCTTCAGAAAAGAATATGTGTGTTGGGCTCAGGGTGAGAGTAGAGATGGTTGATTGATCGAGTGCATAAATGCAGTGGGGGAGGTGCAAAAGCCAGACTAAACCTTAGCAGTCAATGAGCAGGGCAGCAGCCGCAGCATCATTACCTGAAGGAGCTTCCTTTTCTGCCTGACTTCAAAAGGTTCAGTCATCTGACTCCCACAGACCAATGGGGGTGAAATCAACAAGCTCTCTCTTTTTCTCTTCATTTCCTCCCCTCCAGGATTAAAAGGGGGGACAATCAGAGGCTTCCTCCTGGCCTAACAAGGTTGCAGAAATTGATGAAATTAAATCCTAAATTACATCATTCTTCCAAATGGTGAATCCTTTAATCAAAGTCATTAGCCAATCCCTACACCAGAAGTCTGTGACAAAGATGCTAGTTGCCTAAGTGTTTGTTTTTAATACTGTTCTTAAGTTTTCTCAATTAAAATTTTATTTCATGAGAATGTTCTTAATCTTCACTTTAGGACAATTAAAGCCAATTGATGTTTTAAAATATTTTCTCACTGGAGCAATGTGTTTATTTAATAAGTTTATTGTTGTTTGCTTTTGGAAGCAGCTGGGGATTCAGAGAATAAAGAGCTAGGCCTGGAGTCAGGAGGATCTGAGTTCTGATTCAAATACTAAGCTAGCTTCTTCACTCTGGGAAAGCCATTTAATACCTGTCTGCCTCAGTTTCCTCAGCTTTAAGAGGAGAATATTAATTTAACTCCTGTCTGGCTGTTTCCTCACCTGTAAGATGAGGGTATTAATAGTACCATCCTCTAGAATTGTTGTGAATAATTATAAAGCCATTAGCACAGTGTCTGGCACATGGTACATGTTTAATAAATATGCATTACTTTCCTTTGTTTTTTCCTCACAGAAATTTTTAGAATCTGCACTCAGACTTGTACAAAGAGGAAGAGTTAAGGAGAAACAAATGATGCAGTGACCACTTCTGACCCAGAATGCTATACTGTCTGCATTTTCTCATTTAATATTTTAAAGGAATGAGTAAATCCAAATAGAAAAGCCTTAGTGAGACAGAGTGCTGAATTTGGAGTCAAACAATTTGCATTTATATTCTGGTTCTGTGTATGACAATTAAGTTCTCTGAGCCTTAATTTTCTTAATTTTAAAATGGAATAATAATAGCACCTACCTCCCAGGGGTTTTTTTTGGGGGGGGTTAAAGAATAAAGAATGAGATCATGTTATAAAGTGCTGTGCCAACCAAAACCAACCAAACAAAAACTATGCAAATGCTAGATATTGCATGAATCGTGAAATGAGGAGATTAAGTGATACCATGTTTTCAACAATTAAGTCCTAAGAGAATTTCTAAGAAAGAAAATCCTCATTGTTATGAGGTTTGCTTCTGACTCTCAATGATTGGTCATAATAAATCCCAGGCCAAGCCCCAAGTGGTCATTGTTTAGATCCAGATAGATTTGAAGTAGATGTAAAAAGCAGTCATTTCTGTTTTAGCCAAAAACTCTACATATTTTCCCCTCTCAGAATGATTGATTGGTTGATTGATTGATTGATTTAAGTTAAAGAGGTCATTCTTAATCACTGAATGGGTGTGGCCTTGTCCAGACCTGTTGATTCCTTAGTTTAAAAAGACCATGGTCTCTCACTGTATCCAGGTCATCTCCAGTCATTCTGATCTATATCCAGTCTGAACCCAGAGAACACGCTGGGACAGCCCTCCCTCAGTTAAATCTAATTCTCTTGCATGTCATGGCATCATTTTCCTGCTATTATAGTCCTCTTTGAGAACAAAGGACAAACCACAACCTCTGCTTCTTGAAACTTATTTTGGGAAAGGCATATTCCTTTGAATAATTTTAAAAGATCATTGCCAGAAAGCTGGAAGAAACATGCAAGATTTCAACTACCTCATTTTACAAATGATTGTACATGCCAGAAAGCATCAGAGGTGAGATTTAAACTCAAGGTGCTATGGCTGTGTTCTTTTTTAAGTCATGTCCCATCTAAATGGAGAAGGGACTGAAGAAATAAAGAGGTGCTGGCCTTCCACGGGAGCACAAACAGGCAAGATCTTTGAATGTTATTGGATTCTCTTTCAACCAGACTAATTGTTCTTTACAATCTCTAGACTATTAGTGGGTGATAGTTGTTTCAGGAAGTTTTTCATTTTCTGAATGTTCCCCTAAGCTTCTAAGCCCTGGCCTGGGTTAGCAGCATTCTTTCATCAGGAATTTTCTGTGAATACAAATCTGTACTACACAGCAATCTATCTCCTCCCACCCCTGACTTTCCCCTATATCGCTCACCTTGTATATCAGTGACTAGAGAAGAGAGCAATGGAGGGTGAAGAGATCCTGCCCTTAGTCTGAATTGATCAGCATCCAAGGATTACTGCACCACTGACTGCTAATCAATAGATATTGAGTGCAAACTTTGGCTTTAAATTCAGCAGGGTTAATAAGTGTCTACATAGAACAATGGGCTGAAATACAATCTGCTATTCAGGGACCCAGCTGAGGTAGAATTGTTCACCCTGATAGCTGCAGAGAAAGTGGTAGGAGGCCCCCTTACCCTCTATTTGTCCAGTTGCATTCTTTACCTCCAAGACATTAGTGCAAGCTCTGTGACCAGCAAAGCACCAGATATGATTCCAGGTGTCTAGATTCCCCAAAGTCTGAGTTTGATATCTCTCAAGGACAGACACCAGGTGAAACTATAACAATTTCCTGAATGAAACCTTTATTTCTCTCAACTTTTAGATAGGTAACTGGACTCAATGCACTTATAGAATGGAGAAAATGGATAACCATTTGTAGCAGGCAAAAACCAACCCTTAAAATAAAGATGTTTTGAGTGAAAATTAAAAAGCTTATAATATAGGCCAATCAATAAAAGCAAAGCAAAAACTAAAAGAAATAAAGAAATAAAATAAAGAAAGGATAAAAAGACTGTGGCTTTTAATACTGAGGGGCAGTACAAGCGGCAGTACAAGTAAGAACAGCAACTGTACAAACGTATTTTATTTGTGTGATAGGATGTGGTGTAGATAGGAATGTAGCATTCAATTTAATTCAATTCAACAAATAATTAAGTACCTACCAAAACAGGTATTTCAGCTTTGCTGCATAGAAAACAGAGTTAGAGAATTAAATAGAGGGGGGAATTTTCAATTCACTGAATTTATAAATCTTATAGAGAGCAAGAAAATGGTTCTATGAGGAAGCCTAACTCTGAGATTTTGTTGTTCATATTGAAAATATAAGCTCAGAAGAGTTCAGTGAAGACCTCTGATTTGAATTTTATTTATTTTAGGAATAATCAATCAGTAAGTATAATTCAAGTTTCTTCTATGTGCCAGGATCCAGTTAAATCTAGATGACATGAATTTATGATGTACTTTGCTTTGTTGTATGACTTCCTCTTGACCTGATTCAACTCTAGCAGATGTATAGACATGAAGAAGAGAATGGTGGGAGTCATACCAGACTGAGGTATAGCAAAGGCTGAGTTGCAGAAAGGAGATACAAGGAGGTCAGGGGAGGTAAGAAGATCATAATTCCTCTTTCCTACTCCCATCACATACAAAGAGTGCTTTTTGCTTCCCATTTCCATATACTCCTCATAATACTCTCATTCAGCAATTTCTCCTTTGAAGGTCTCCATATCAAAATGTTCCAACCAAACCAGACCATCAAAATATGGTTACTTTTTATAGCCAATGATTCCCCAAGTCATTCTTCCTCTTTCTTACAGAAGTTAACTGACTCACCATTTTCCTCTCTTTCTCAGCTCCAGCCCTTATACTTGGGACTTCAACATCAATATTAATACTTTCTCAAATTTCCTAACCTTTTAATTCCCTCCTATCCTTAAATCCCATGATCTAATCCTCCATTTTACCTTAGTCCTATATCTAGATGATTATATTCTTGATCTCAATATAACATAAAAATATTTGATTTCTTTCATCAGAATTTCTGACATTCCTCTGTTCATAACCTCTTATTGTTTATCTCCCCTATTTTTCATACATCTTAAGCCTACTCTTTTTCCTCATAGAGATTTCCAACCTCTTACCCTCTCAGTACTTTTTTGCTCTGACTTTACTACCCCTCATTTCTCATCTCAATGCACCAGTTAGCCATCACGATTCTAAATTGGCCTCTGTGCACAAATCATTTTCTCCTTATTCTAAAGGCACTCAACACTTACTAAACCATTGTCTTGATTTACTCCCACTCTTTGTCTTTTCAGTACCCACTTGCTATCCTGCTGAATGAAGCTGAAGAAGATTATACAACCATCTGGACTGATACATTCAGTATTCAACCTCAAATGGACCCTTACAGCAACAAGGCATTCCTTGTATTATCCCATTCCTCATTTACCATAAGAATTTTTCCAAATCTTTTCTTCTCTCAAGTCACCCTTTCCTCCCCTCCTGTCTCTTTGCAGAGAACTTCAACTAATACTCAACTGAGAAAGTGGAGGCCAATCCACATAAGTTCTTGCTTATCCCCTTGTCTTCATCTCAAAACTCTGACATCCTCTCTCACTCTCCCTTCCTTTCTTCTAGCCTCCTGACTATAAAGTGGTTCTTCTTGTTAAGACCAATCTATCTACATGCATCTTTGAACCCCATCCTTTCCTAAAACTTCAATCATTTGACACCTTCATTTCCGTCTTTAACATCTTCTAGACGCTGGCTTCTTCCAGAAAAACATGCCCAAGTTACATATATCCTTAAAATACACACATGCACACACACACACACACACACACACACACACACACACATCCCTTCACTATAAGTCCTTTGCATTAACCATGCACCATACTTGTAATACACTACTACTTCTTTACCTCTATCTCATTGAAAACTCTTCTTCTTTCAAGATATAGCTTCAGTACTAGCAAATGAGGTTTTTCCTGATTTTTGTGATTATACTCTCTCAAATTATCTTATATTTAAATATTTTGTATTAACATATATTTATTTTACTCATATTTATACTTGGGGCACTTGATGGTACATTGGGTAGTACTAGCCTCAGAGTCAGGAAGACCTGAGTTCAAATTTGACCTTACACAATTAGTAACTAGTGACTCTTTTAAGTCACTTAAAACCTGTTTGCTTAAATTTGCTTTTCTGAAAAATGAGAATAATAATAGCACTTACCTGTTACAATCTTTGTGAGGATCAAATGTGATCATTACAAAATTTTTAGCATGTAGCCTGGTACACAGCAAGCACTATATAAATGTTAGTTGTTATCATTGCTATAAACATTATCATTATTGTAATTATTATTATTATTATATCATTTCATCATACTATGTATTTAGGTCAGAACTAGCATGGTCCTAGGACTCCTAATGCTTAAGACCAAATGAGTATTTGTTTTTTAAAGTAAATAAGGTAAATAATTTCTGAAAGAGAGGTCTATCTTTATTCTTGATGAGAGAAAGGAATAATTCCATGCAGTCATGCAATGTTTAGAGAATGAGAAGAGGCACAAAATATGTATAGTGAACACCTAATAACAGATTAATGGAAGAACTGGAAAAGAATACAAAACAAACAGGCATGGATGAGGATGCTTAAAAATCCTCAATGAGATCTCAGATCCACTGAAGTGTTTTGTAGGATTCCCATTATTGGCAGATGATTGGACTGCCATGATCTGAGCTCTAACCATCCTGCCACTTTTCCATTTTAAGGAACACACACACAGACTGCCATGATCTGAGCTCTAACCATCCTGCCACTTTTCCATTTTAAGGAACACACACACACACACACACACACACACACACACACACACACACTCACCCATATGATTGGTGTATAAAAGGACAGCTAGGTGATACAGTAGTTTGACTGCTAAAACTGAAATCTTGAGTTCAAATCAGAATGCAGATATTTACTAGCTGTATGACCCTGGACAAACCTTTAACCTTGTTTGCCTCAGTTTCCCCTCTGTAAAATGAGTTGGGAAAAAATGTGGTCACAAGGAGGCAGATATAACTTAAACAACTGAATAGCAACCATAAGTATTTTATGTAGGTAAATAGATAGGCATATATATATATATTTATATGCATATATACATATAGCTAATATTGATATTTTGAAGGAAAATTCATTAAAAACACATTTAAACAGCATTTTATAGATCCATTTCAGAGAAGAGCAATCCAAAACATTTTGCTTTCTTGTTTAAAAATCAAGGATATGATCAAGACATAGAGTGAATTCATACTTATTATGGATATGGAGTCAGGGAGACTTGAATTCAATTTCTATGTTAGGCACTGACTACCTATGTCATGCTGAGCAAGTCATTTAACCTCACTCAGACTCAGTTTTCTCATCTCTACAATAGGGATAATAATAGTATCTTCTCAAAGAGTTGTTGTAAGGATTAAAGCTTTTGCAAAATGCTTTGTAAACCTTAAATAATTGTGCAAACTATAATCATTGTTATTATATCAATCCATACAAAATGTATACAGATTAAATACAAAGATAGTTAAGGAAAAATGGCACTAGCATTTAGAGAGAATTGTAAAAGCAACTATGTTGTGAAGGAAGTAAAGGGAACAGTGTCTTTAACAAAAATGGAGCATTTTAGTAGAAGGGAAAGTGGGTATGGGGAGACACTTTGTTGAGACAAAGAAGCAGCAAGACATACAAAATCTCCTCCAACCTTAATCCCTTTACATCAGTCATGATTGATCTCAGAATGAATTTACAAGGGTGACTTACTAATGCTAGATATAGACTCAATGTTAAAATCCTATTCAGGTTTGATTTAAGGACAAATGAAACACTGAAATATTTGAACAGTTACAAAAATGTATTTAATTTGCCCTAACAGAGCAGGTTGGTTTTTGAAGAGTCAAAAGAACTAGAGAACAAATTGCCAAAATTTGCTAGATCCTGGAGAAAGCAAGGAACTCCAGAAATAAACTTCTATTTCTGCTTCTGACTACAATAAAGCCTTTGACTTTGTAGATCACAACAAAATGTAGCAAATCCCTAAAAAGATAAGCTCAAAAGATCATCCTGTTTATCTTCTGAGGAACCTGTGTGTGGGTCAAGAAACAACAGTTAGAACCTAACATGGAACAGTTGATTAATTTAAAATTGGAGGACAACATACAAGTCTGTATATTGTCACCTTATTTATTCAACTTATGTGTAGAATATCATCATATAACATGCCAGGCTAGATAAATCAAATTTTGAAATTAAGGTTGCTGAAAGAAATATCAACAATCTCAGATATGCAGATGATACCACTCTCATGGTAGAAAGTGAAGATGAATTTAAAAGCTTCTTATCAACATGGAAGAAAAGATTATTGAAGCTAGCTTGAAGCTTAACATTAAAAAAAAAAAAATTCTTGGTAACTGCTCCCATCACTTCATGGCAAATGGAAGGAAAAAAAATAGAAGAAATTTCAGACTTTATATTTTCAATCTCAAGGATCAACTTTAGACAGTGACTACAACCATGAGATTCAAAGACATTTTCTCCTTGGAAGGAAAGTTATGCAAATTTGAACAGCATATGAAGAAGCAGAGCCATCACCTTGCCAACAAAGGTCCATATATTCAAAGCTATAATTTTTCCAGTACTAATCTATGTTTGTGAGAGTTGGACTCTAAGGAAAGCTGAAAGCTAAATAATTGATACTTTCAACTTGTAGTTCTGGAGAAGATTTTTGAGAGTCCCCTGGACAGTAAGGAGGTCAAAACAGTCAATATTTTAAAAAATTAATTTAGACTATTCATTGGAAGGCCAAAAGTGAAACAGAAGCTTAAATACTTTGGCCATATAGTGATAAAACAAGACCCATTGGAAAAGACTGATATTTGGAAAGATTGAAAGACAAAGGAAAAGGGGACAGCAGAGAATGCAATGAGTAGACAGTGTAATAGAAGTAGTGAACATGAGTTTGGACAGATTTTGAGAGATAGCGGCCTGGCATGCTATGATCCATCAGGTCAGGAGAAGAGTCAGTCATAACTGAATGACTGAACAACAACAACAAAGAAACATAGCAAAACACATGCAACAATAATCAGAGGTGCTTAGTTTCCATAGATGTAGGTTCTCTCATCTCCATCTATAAATTTATGTAGTGATTAACATGTTTTATATAACCAACAAGTTAGAAGGGTCCCAACTCCATGGACTAGAACTTTTCATGCCCTTATATGTCCAAGAAAGCATAGATAAGAGTGAATCAGGTTTCAAGGTTAGCTTTTTTAATTTTTAATTAATACCTATTCCTGTTGCGTTTATATTTCAGGAGTGGGGAGAAAACCCAGGTAAATATTAATCATATCACATTTACCAAGAAATACTGAACTGAAAAGAGTAGATATATAAGGTTAGATGGTCACTGTCCCCTACATATTTCAAAGACTTTCTGGAGGAAAAGAATTATATTTGAAATATATTTTCTGTTCTATATTTGTATTCTGTATTTGTTCCAAAAGACCAATAAATAAAAATAGATTTCTAAGCATCTTCCATTAAGTCCTATTATTCAATAAGTTGTACAGAGGAAAATTATGTCTGATATGATGAAAAGTCTCTGAACAATTAGAGCAGTCCAAATGTGGAATGGTAATCAGTTCCTCATTTTAGCAGAAGGTAGATTCCCAGTTGTTGGGAATATGGAAAAAGAGATTCTGTCTTAGGAATTGTGCTAGATGAACCCTAAAATCTTATGCAACTCAGATTTTGAGAGTCTGTTTTTATGAAGATGTGATTTCTTATCCTTTAACAGCTTTTAAAATAATGACAGATGCTGTAATTCATTAATGGTGATTTCTGGAAAAGTAAAGAAGGGAACCAGTTCATTGGGTTTCAGATGTAAAGTTGGGTCCCAGTAATATACAGGGCTCTCCAAATTCAGGAAGAGCTTTGTAAAATACATTTTAAATCATTTGGAAACTGTGAAATTTGCCCTAATAGGCAGAGAAACAGTTGCCTCTACAATGGCTTTTTTTTTTTTTTTCTATACTGATTTTCCTGTTTACCAACTTTAGTATATTTCTGCCTAAGGAAATACAGTTTGTTTGTTTGTTTTTAAGTGATAGACATATTTCTTTCAAAGAAAAGATCTATAGACTGTTTCTGTAACTACTCCAGGTCCTGTTTCTTATAAATTTGCATGTTACAAAGGCCCAATATTTGTGAATGGTTCATGGAGATCGATCTGATGACATTCTGGTTACTATTAATACTAACTATATGAAACTTAGTTCCTCAAGTGACTGTATAACTTGGAGAAGTAGACTAGGAGTCTAGAGAGTTAGGCTTTCAATCAAACCTCTGACCTTCCCTCATTAGGTAAGCCTAGACAAATATTCTCCATTATGAGTCTGAGCTTTCATGTATAGAAATGTGTTGGTTCATGTGGGTTCATGACTGGCTAATGAAATTGCAGTCAGGAAAATACGAGTTTCAATCCTGCCTCAGATACTTCCTAGCTGTGGATTCTTGAGTAACTCACTTGATTAACCAATAAGTGAATATTTTAAAAGCATCTACCATGTTCCATTAGAAATTGGAAATACAAGTACAAAGAATGAAACAATCCCTACTGAAAATGAACTTACATTCTAAACTCCTCTAAGCCTCAGTTTCCTTATCTGAAGATGCTGAATATGGCAAATTCTAAATTCCCTTCCTCTCAAGTATCTTCAAGAACCTTTGCTGCTCTACCAGTGACTGGGAGTTTCAAAGTGCCATTCCTTCCTAGGCAGTGGTATTCCTGGTACCAGGTGGCTGAAACCACCAGGGGGAAGTGTCTGACTTTGTCTGAGGGAGGTAGAAAGCTGATTCCTTGACCCTCCACTGATATTTGAAGACAAAGGACACCTGGCTGGCAGCCCTGGTTAACATTCTCACATCCCTCCACCCCTCTTCCCCCAGCTGCTGACAAACTCACTTAAAGAAATAACACTGCTGGTCAACATGGCTGCAAAATGTTTCTTGAAATGTAAACCATTTCATCTCTTTTTGCCTTGATCATGGTGACATCTGACACTCAGCTAAAGCAGGCATGGTGGGGCGAGTTTGTGGATATGTCTTTTTTAATGCCTTTTAAGCTGTCATTTAGTACTTATCTATCTGTGGCAAATACCTGGACCTCAGCAAAGAAAGCCTTCAGCTAAGTCAAAAGTGCAGAATTACTAATCAGTCCCGACAAACAAACCTTCTATTTGGCCCCTGTAGAGTTGGTTGGGGAGCAGATTTTTCAAAGTCCCAGAAATGAAAAATGGAGGGTCTGCAAAGGGCCTTGATCCTTATCAGGTTGACTTTATCTCAGCTTCACGTTTACTCTTCATTACCTCTGAGCAAAAGACAAAATTGGCTTGGAAAGGATACACCAAGCCCATCATGTGTTGTGTTCTTAATTGCTAACACCATTCATTAATCAAATGTTGGAAAGCCAGGCTTGGAAGTGCCACTGGGGAGTTAGCAGGTTTAGGCCTACCTAGTTTAGTATGCTAATGACAACTGATTTTCCTAATATGCCAGTCAAAAGCTACTTTCTCTAATCTGTCCTAAGCTTTTGTGACAATCAGAGCATACGGTGACAGCTGTGAAATGAGAATCACCGCATCCCACTCTGAGGGGCTTGGGGACTCTGTTTAATATCTCAAGGGGAGATGGGCCACCTGGAAGTTGGGAGCCTGAGATCGCTGGATCATACACACTCTCACAGGAAGGCTTACCAGCATCAATCAATATATTGGAAAGGGGCAGGAAAGAGGACAGGGAGAGACCACCAAGTCCCCATCGGAAAGACCATAAAGCTTTGGGGGCTTCAGGACTATGTTGGAGAAATGACAAGGTTAAACATTCATTCTATTTAGATTGACTACAGAATGATGATTTTCTCTCAGAAGGATTTGGGTTAAGTCTTTTTTTTTTTTTTTAATCTAAATTCTGAAAACTAGAGGAAACAGTTATCTTCATAGACCCCTTATCTTAAAGGAGAAAAATCTGAGAAGAATGTGATTAAGATGTGAAAATAGATGGCGACCTGTTTTTAAGGGATTTCTCTAGCCTGGATTTGTTATTATTGTTTAGTTGTTTCACCTGTGCTTGACTCTTTGCGGCCCTATTTGGGGTTTCCTTGGCAAAGATACTGGAGGGGTTTGCCATTTCCTTCTCCGGATCATTTTAAAGATGAGGAAACTGAGGAAAACAAGATTAAGGGACATTCCAAAGGTCACATATCTAGAAAGGGTCTATGGCCAGATTAAATTCAGATCTTTTAGCTTCTGTGCAGAGAGCTCTCTATACAGTGTAGCACCTAGCTATTGTATTGGCTATTTTCTCCAAATTTGAAGCTTTTTAAAAATAAGATGGAGGAATTTCTCGTTCTCTTTATTGATTGTTGTCTTTTTTAGATTAGTTATTTTCAAATATACTCCTTTCTTATTGAATGTTCCCTTGTAGCAAAGAAAAATAGTCAAGCAGTGTGCCTGATAGAAAACAATGTCTGATAATGTATGTAGCATTTTGCTCCTGTAGTACTTTTCTTCTCTATGAAGAGGAGAAAAGTATTCTTTAACATCTGTTACTTAGAAACAATTTAATCTAAGTTGGTTTCCCTTAAATGTTGTTTACATAACTCCAAAACTAGACCTCCTCTATCTAGTATGCTAAGCTGCCTCCCAAATGGTAATTGTTATTCAAGTTTGTAAAACATCATAACTTTATTATGATAAATGACTATTGAGCATAATGACTTATGGCTACATAGTCATAATTTATTAATTTCATACATATGCATATATATATGACAAACATTTTTTTTTTTTAATGAAAAGAATACCAGGTTTGGAATCAGGATCACCTGAATTCTATTCCTGAGTCAGCTATTTTTTATCTATGTGACTTTCCATATCATTTAAGCCCCAATTTCTTCCACTATAAAATGGGATAAATAATAGCATCTATTTCACAGGGTTGTTGTGAAGAACAAATGGGATAATATATATAAAGTACTTTACAAGTCAGGAAGTGTTACATTAGTGCTATTATTATTGTAATCATCATTATTGTTATTGACAGGTGAGAGAAATAATGTGACATACTAATCTGGGGGATGGCCATGTGCCCCTGGACATATATTGGCTATGTGAATCTATATGATATCTCAGTGCCACTAGGAAAACTCTCTAAGATTGAAGGTTTCAGATGAGTGGTCAAGACATCCTTGTATTGATGAATGAAATCATAGTTCTATGCATCCCATCCCAAAGTACAAAAAATAAAATAAAATAAAATAAAGCAAAATTTCTAATGTATATAATTCTCCTAGTTCTGATTATTTTCATCCTATTTTGTTATGTGTTTAATAATCATTTTTCAGAATTATATAGAAATACAAAAAGGTTTATTTAAGTTGTGGGTTTGATTTTTTTTTTTTTGCATATGTTCATGGAATGGAACATTCCTATACCAAAGCCATTATGAAAGTAATGACTAGACATATTAGAGTTTGTTTATGTTAGGATCCATGGTAAATCAGCTGTAAAATTTCAGATAATCCCTTTCTCATACCAGAATGATCATCATTAAGAATAATTGCACTAGAGAAATTTTAGGATTATATGATTTAGAACTGCAAAGGACCTTAGAAGTCATTTAATGTAAACTTCATTTTACAGGTGAGGAAACTGAGGTACAAAAAGTCAGTAATTTGCGTAAGGTCAGGAAAGAACCCCAGTGTTCCTATAATCAATAATTTTTATTAGACATACATATAAATATATAATATATAACTATATAACAGTTCTATTATACAGAATTATATAGTAGTTTTTTTTTTCTTTTTGCAGAATAGTGCATGTGTATAATAAGTATGTAAATATATCTTAGTAAGATATAAACTGATAATGTTGTTCAGTTGTGTCTGACTCTTTATGACCTCATTTGGGGTTTTCCTGGCAGAGATCTTGCAGTAGTTTGTTATTTCCTTCTCCAAGTCATTTTAGAGATGAGGAAACTAAGGCAATTAGAGTTGTGACTTGTTCAGGGTATAGGTAGTAAATATCTGAAACCATATTTGAATCCAGCACACTGTTTATTCCTATATAAACTGATTGTTTTCAGTAAAACAAGCAAACAAAACACTTCTAGTTCTGCTATAATAAATACAGTGGATATTTCTTTACTTTAACCTTAGAGGAAGAATAAGGAATCAATCAATAAAGCATTTATTAAATACTTTTGACATGCCAGGCATCCTGCTTAGCATTGGGAATACAAAAACAAAAACATCCTTGAACTCAAAAAATTATCTCCTATAGGAAGAGTATATATACACACACATACACACACACACACACACACACACACACACATATATATATACAGTCTTTATACATATATATTTTGTATATCTGTATAGCTATATATATATATATATATATATATATACACATATATGTATGATACACTTGCATATATATATGTACAAAGAAAATATATACAAAATGAATGCAAATTAAACCCATTCACTAGATACCAGCCCCCCAATTGATTTAATCTTGCCTTTTCTTTTCTATGATATTTCTCTGTTCACTGATGCGATAGCTCAGAAAATAATGGCTCTTGTAGCTGACTGCTTTAATTTTCCCACTCACAGTCCAGCCCCTAAAGGATAAAGGATAAGTACTAGCCAAGAGCCATGAATAGTGATGCATCAGCAATTGAATGTTTCAATAATTTACACTAGACCTGTGATTCCATTGGTTCCCTATACCAATGCAGATCATTACTTGCTTTGCAGCTTATAGACAGTTGCCTAGAAGCTCAGGAATAGTAATCAATTTGCCCAGGAACATTTAGTTAGAATTTTGTCACAGGTGAGACTTGAACCCAGATTTTTCTGACTATCTAATACACACTATCTTTTTCTAAATATTTCAGAAGACAATAAAAACAACTGAAAACAAATTTGGAATCCCTAGACTATAGCATCCATGATGATAATTCACTGAAAATATACTAAATTGGTCAGGGGAAATGTGTCATGGAGGGGGAAGAGGCTGGAGCAGCTAAGGAGGGTTTTGAGAGCTACTCCTTGCACTCATTTTTTTTTTACAATGCACTGCCTCTCCCTGGGATCACTGAAGGATCTGAAAGTGCTAGAAGCTAAACCTGAGGGCATTGAAAAAATAAATCCCTGAAGCTCCTCAGGGAAGGAGGTAGGCAGGGCATAACTACCTAGCTGGGTGAGGCTGTGAGACCTGACCTGTCATGGATGATAGCTAGGTAGTTAAGGCAAAGGAAAGAAACCAGGTAAATATGGTTGAAAGCCACCCAAAACTGACTTGAAGACAAAGCTTGAGAAAAGCTGCCAGAGTGCAAGAAAATATAGAGCCAGAAAGGAGCTGAGATATCAATATCTGAAGGATTTTAGTCCCTAATACTAAGAACTATCTGTGATCTTAGAGAAGAATTAGAAATATACAAACACTGGTGTATGGCAAAGAATCAAAGAAAAATCTCTTCAGAAATAAAAGCTCTCCTAACTGGAGAGAAGCACAGCAAATCTCAGTACAACTCAAGCAGACATACATAGACTAGAAAAAAAAGCTAATAACACTTAAGTGTGAAGAATATTTTCATTTAAATTCATGGTTTGGTTGTTGAATCGAACATTTAGAATCACATGAAGAATGGTTATCATTGGGCTTTGGAATTTAATTTGCTACCTACAATTCAGTGGTTATTTATATTACACCGAAGTTGTTAACCAAAATCTTCCATCATACCTGATGAAGGACCTTATGCTAAACTTCAAAGAGAAAATTCAGAATGTTCAGTCCTCTTTGATTTGATAGTAGCTATGTGCATGATGGGATGCTTGGGAAAAAACCTCATATGGCATGGATTACAATAAGTTAAAAGACAATAGTTTTTCACCTTAGATCCATAATGGTTTTATTCTTTTCATGTGATTGTGTATTGGTGTCACTTCATTTGTTTTTGATTTTGTTTTTGTATAGTCTTGTTCAAAGAAACTAGATAGTCTGTTTTTTAAATTATATTTTTATTCTTTAAAATGGACCTGAACTTCTTTTATCAAATTTACTTGAGTAATTTATAATATAGGTATTTCCTGCAACAACCATAGATCTGTTCTATGCATCATTCTAGCATAAATTGTGCTTAGGTATTAATAATTATATGCATTTCTATTTTTGTAATCTATGATAATCTTTCTATAATATTGTATCTATAGGACAATCCACATGAAAAACTAATTGGGAAAGTTTCTTTTGGAAACTTTTGCAGTTGTCCTCCCCAACTGAATTTATAAACTATTGGAATTTCTCCATCTATATTACAATTAAATCATATTTCAATATTGCTATTCAGGTATTCAAATGCAGTGAACATTTTTTGTTATTGCTGAAATGTTTATGTGTGTGTATATATATATATTTTATATATATATGTATATGTATGTGTATAGAGAGAGACAGAGACAGAGACAGAGATAAAGACAGAGACAGAGACAGACAGACACACACACATACACACACACATACATACACACACACACACAAATAGAGAGACACACACAGAGACAGAGACAACAACCATGACAGAGACAGAGAGAATATAGAAAGGTATAGATAAAGAAATAGATATTACAACACTTTTTTATATACTTAATTAACTTGGGAAACTGTTCTAGAGAAAATAGTTTAAAATTAGCTCGTAGTCCTTCAAGATCTTGCTTCTGCCTCAAGATTTATAATAAAGTGACACCTAGGTTTATTCTGACTGTTACAATAACTAAAATACCAAGCTTCTTTCCTGAGGTAAGAATAATCAAGACCAATTCTGAGAAAGGCACAATAGAAGGATTATAGTTTTGTTCTTACTTGTTCAAGCCAGATAGATACCTACCAGAGAGGGACCTTTATCTTGTGTGTCCAAGGAAAACCTAAAGTAAATGAGTTTCTGTCCAATCTACCAGCTCTCTTTTCTGAGCCTCACATTTAGTTCAATTATGGGTATTAGGGCTGTACACATCCCTGCCATATGTGTGAGGCCAGAGGAAGCAGTGAGCAACTTTTTCACTATTTTCCTAAGAGGATTTGGTATAATTTGAGGAATCAGGCTTATGACAAAATATAAAAATCTTTGGAAAATATACTTTAAAACAAATACAAGTATTGAATACAATTTAATTTTTCTATCCCTGCTTCTATGATGAAGTCCTTTATCACTATTACTTTCTTGGATAATTAAATCAGAAATTGTAAATTCTTACTACTGAATCACAATTATTTGTAATTGGTCCACTATTCCCTATCAATTGATTTTTTTTCACCAAATATCTATTAAGAAATGTTATTTTAGGGAATATATATCTTCCTCAGGAAGATGATGTATTTCATATAGGAAGCACACAAGTGTGTGTGTGTGTGTGTGTGTGTGTGTGTGTGTGTGCGTGTATGTAATATATATATATATATATATATATCCTTATTGGACTGTAAGATATGCCCTCATCTGTCCTGGAAGCTTTGGAGGGCAAATTCAGGTTTGCCTTAATAGATTACTAGTACAGTCCTCCTCTTACCCCCCTTTCCCAATCTTTGTGTTTTGGAGAAATAAAGGAATGAATAATATTTAATGTCTCAGAAACTGGATATGTTTTTGTTGTTTTTTGTTAGTTAATTATATATGTTTTCCAAAATATCCAAAGCTTGCTTTACATTTTTTTTTAACTGAATATCATTCAGGTAGTTAATACAAATGAAAATATTCCAAAATAAAAATGGTTGTTCAATGGAATGTGCCTGTTAAACTTGAAGTATTTCCCCCCAGTAATAATTCTATTTCATGTGAAGTCATTTCAGCATTTGTTACAATATATTTATAAGAGTTGATAATTTTACACTCACATAGAAAATATGGATTTCATATAAGAGTAAATTAGAACTTGTTATGCATATTTTATTCCCAGAACTTTTATTTAGGTCTTTGAAAACAGATGAAACCCAGAGAAAGCACCTTGGCCTTAAAAAGGAATGTTTTGAGTACTTTGGGGATTTGGCTGTCCGTGTATTTTGATTACTTAAAGCATAAAAATAAATGTCATTGAATTAAAAAGTTGGAGTACTTCCTGTCCCATTTTAATTAAAGAGCATAACATTTATGAAAGTTCTAACATTTCTTGTGTAGTTGGACAGTAAAAAGCAGAGAATACAAGGTGATGAGAGAATCATCAGTTCTGAAATATTGCATGCTATGACAAACTTTGGGTTAATAGCTACATTGGCATTTTTTTTTTCTTATTTAAGAAAAATCTGGGGGAAAATGTATTTTTACCAGGCATTAGATTCTTAATTAATTTCCTGTACATCAAATCAATAAAATATGATATTAAATAAGTTCTAAAAACTGAAGCTTTGAATTGAGTCTAGCTGGCTAAAATATATCTTTCCATGATACTTTATGCATCATCTCTATTTTGTTGTAGCAAACTTATATCACTGTTCACCAACTTATTGGCAGTATTTACTGGGCCACCTTTTAGCCAATGATTCCCTTTCAATTATGAGAGATATGATTTGGCTTATTATAAGGTAGAATATCTGGAATTTTAATTGGAATAATGGCAAAATGTTGTAAATAACATAATCAATAAATTTCATGAGAAATCAATAAGACAAATGTATAATGCTTAAAAAGAAAGATGATTTTTAAAATACATAGTATTTTGGAATATTGAAGATATTTTTAATTTCTTCAAAGAGTATTGCACACACACATATGTTTTTTTTTAATTAAAAAGAAAAAAGAAGTCTTAAAAAATTTTATCTGGCTATGTCACTGCTTTTCACTCTCTCTTTGTTTCTTCTTCCCTCTTTTTCTTCTTCTGCCCCATTCTCCTTTGTATGTAACTCCATTTTTCCATGTCCTCTTTAATCTAGTCTTTCTTCATTTCTATCCTTCATCCTTCCTTTTTTGCTCTCATATCTTTAATTGACCACTATATGAAATTGATTTTTTTGTATTTATTATGACATTTTAGAGATAGAAAATAATTTAGTGATTACCTAGTTCAACTATCTCATTTGACAAATGAGGGAAATGATGACCAGAGAAGCTAAACAATTTCTCTATGGTCCCACAGTTAATTAATGAGACATCTGCATTTAGACCCAAGATTACTGACTCACTTGTCATCATACTAAATTGCTTTCCTTCTGTTTCCTGGAAAAAAATAAAAATAAAAATAACTTTTACTGTCTTAAGTTAAAAAGCAAGGGATTGATCTCATAATGCTTTTAATTATATTATGTGATAGTGAAAAGTATACTAACTTGGGTTTTAGTCTCTGCAAACTAACTCTGTAAAAGTTATTTCTTGCTTCCATGAAGAAAAAAAAAAAAGATGTCTATAACTTAAACTGAATTTCATATTCTCTTTTACAGACTTTTCCCCATGTAGGTATAATCCTTGATAGAAAAACAAAACAAAACACAATCAGTCACTCTGTGTTAGGAGGAACTCCTAATTTTTACTTTGTAAATTGTGTTTTCTATTGCTGCCGAAAGGACATGGTACACTTAATCTGTGTATTATCTTAAGCTGTGTTATAATAGGGAGTTAACTGTAAACAGAGGAGTGATTTAATCAAACTGGAGAAAAAATGATTTGCTAGACATCTTTATCCTGCTTAAAGATCCATAATAACTCATGTTTATTTAATGCTTTAAAGGTTAATCAAGCATTTTCCTCCAACTGTGAGGTTGTAAATGTAAGGTTACAGGTAACCCTATAAGGTTAGTTGCACAAATATCATTCCCATTTTAAAGTCAAAGAAACTGACATTCACAGAGAGGAGATGACTTGTCCAGGATCTCACAGTTTCTCAGATTTAGATCCTACAGACTTAAATCTAGTTTTTCTGGCTCTGTGACCCAGACTTCATTTCACTTGCCAGTGAGCTGTGGCTATTTGCCAGATTTGATTTGGGATGTCATCTTTCAGTGAGAGATCACCATTAATGGACACTTTTCTGTAATACATCGTGTGGACCACTCACATGGGAAAACTATGATTGAAAATAGATGATCATAGGTCTAGAGCAGTTTAACCCTCTCATTTTTACAGATTAGGAGACTGAGGGTGGGTTAAGTGATTGGCCTATGATCATACAGAAAGTAAGAATGAGAGATTTTGAAACCCTAGCCCTTTAACTCCAGCTCTATTGCTCTTTCCAGTGAGATTGTACAAATTAAAAAAGGGCTAGTCAGGCAGAGAGTTGAATGTTACAGGTTTAAGGAGAAAGAAAAGGAATAAACATTTATTAAGCCCCTACTACATGATAGACATTATGGTTTAAGTGGTTCATAAATATTATTTCATTTGATCCTCAGAACAACCCTGTGAGGCAAATGTTATCCCTATCAATTGAAGCAAACAGAAACTAAGTGATTTGCTGCTCAGTGTCTAAAGCCATAAAGTCAGATCTTCATGACTCCAGATCGAATACCTTAGGAATCACTGAGTTTAACACCTTCATTCTGGGTCTAGAGAAACTATCCCTAAAATTATAGAAATAGTGTATAACAGAGATGGGATTTGAACCCAGCCCCATCTAACCCAAGTCTGACACATCTCCTAATCATTCCTTCAAAGACAACAAAAACCAAGTAAGGAAAGAGTACCTTCTCCCTCCTTTCTTCAAAGATAAACTTTTTATCCCAAATTAGTTGAATAATTTTAATTATTTTCTCTTGTGATATTTAGCTGCAAATATCCAGGGATTATGACTAAAATTTTAGTAAATATACTTTTTTTTAAAGCTCACTTTCCTTATCGAAATCGATTTTAAGCAAAATGTGACTTTAAAAAGTCTTGTTTCAATTATATTTCCCTCATCAGATTAAAAGAGTTAATACCTGAGTGTCTTTTCATATAAACAAAGATAAATACATTTATTCTTTCAAGAAGTATGAGGAGCTCAAAGAAAGTCAAACCAGAAATGGGAGAAGTTTCCAAACCTCATCTGTGAAATGAGTTTCCAATGGGAATTCATGAGCCCAAATATCAACAATAAGAAAACGAAAATCTCTTCCTCACACATCTGAAAGGATATTTACGGATTTTAAATAATCTAGGGGCAGCAGATTGCACAGGCTCAAAAAGGCCTATAAAAATGGATGAGATCAGAAAGATAAGGAAGTGTTAATCCATGGAGTATTTGAAAAAGTGATCAATCCTATTTTTAAATGAAACTCAGATTTTGCCAGTAGCTACAGAAAGTCATCTCAAAACATACCTTAATATATCAACAGGATTTTTAGTCTAGTTTATTCATTTGAGACCATAATCTTTCTAAGTCTGAGAGGAATTCATAATATACAGCTGAACAGTTTAGAAAGAACAAAGACATAAATTAAATTTCTAACTGCTAAACTTGAAAGGGGAAATATCTACATGTAGCAAGAGAGGATTAAGGCAATAATGATCTAAAAAAATCTTGAAACTTGCATGGGCCCTTGAGACATTGTGTCCCCATTTAAAAGATGAAGAAACTGACCCAAAATGAGGGAAGTGGGATCTTCAAGGTCACAGTTAAATAATGGCAATAATAATAATAATTGACATTTAGGGAACATTTTAAATATAGTTTTACATACAAATATTTTTTATCTTTCTTGATAATCCTATGCCATAGTTAGTTCAAGGAGAATGATATGCTGGTAAATGTTTAATCATCAGTTCTCTGAGAAAAAAAGAAAAGAAAAAAAAAAAAAAAAGATGGTCCCATAATACACTTTAAAGTTTAATCTGTATAAATTCTCTATCAGACTCTTTGTGACCCCATGTTTTCTTGGTGAAAGACACTGGGGTGGTTTATAATTTATATAATAGTCTCTTAAAAATTTGTTTCCTTCCTTCGTCCTGCCCATTATAGGCATCAAGAATGCAGGAGTCAGAAGCCTTCCATAATAAATAATAATAATAGTAAAATAAGTGCTATATGTCAGGTACATTGCTTGGTGCTGGCTGTATAATTTTTTTAATGATTTCTGCCCACAAGAAATTTATATTTTGGGGATGAAACATAAAGTATAAGAAAGTGGTAGTCAGAACAGGGAATTTTGATCTGGGGAGTCTTTTTTTTTTAAGTATTCTTAGAACAAATGTTGAAAGGTATAGATGTGGGGACATGGTAGGACAGGTGGCAAGATGCCTGGGTAGCCTCTGATTTTCGGGTGGATTATTGCCAATTTGGGTCTCAAATGAAGTCACATTTTGGGTTTAATGACTTTTAATAGGAACAGGGTCAAATCTAAAAGACATGTTCACAGAGTAGTCAACAATGAAATCTTGAAAGTAGAAAGGAGGAAAAAAACACAGTTCATAGGCAGAAGTAGTGAAGAGGAAGATCAATGAAAGTGTCTTCATCTACTCAAAGCATTTGCCACAAAGTATAAAACTTGATTCCAAGAGTATCTATAGATATTTCGTTTTGGGAATGGGGAAGTGAGTATGAGGTAGAGAGCAACAAATACTTGCCCTACCAACTATATTTCTAATCAGATACCACTTGTTCATTTCCACATTTTTCTAAACAACTTGTTTTGTTCAAGATAAAAGTGGATAGAATCTCCATAGTTCATCTCCCTGTATTTTTGTGTCCATTATTAACCTACCTGGGCTAGCTAACATTGTTAATAAAACCATAGACTTTAGAGAATGTCTTAATACATTGAAAATGAAGGTTTATAGTAAAAGAAAAAAGTTGCATATTAGAAAAAGTATTGTCTTTAGATGCAGAGGACTTGAATTTGAATCTTGCTTTTTCCAATTATTAGTTGTGAGAGTTGATATGAATCTAAAAAAAATAACGATTCTTCTAACGAGGCAGCATGGACTAGTGGATGGAATACAAGACTTGGGGTAAGGAAGATTTGAGTATAAATTCTATCTCAGACACTTAATAGTCATGTGTTTCTGGGCAAGTCACAATCTCACTGATCCTCAATTTTCCCATCTGGAAAATGGGAAAAGTTCTAATAATAAATTAATAGTGTTACTATAAGGGATATACAATTGTGTATATTGAAATCCATCTGTTTATCTGTATATACATGTATATATTTATGTATATATATATATATATATATATATATATAAAATCTTGTTCATATATGTATTTATCTTTATGTACACATATTGCAAAATATATGATGATGGGCTTTTCAGCTACAATCATTTTGTAAGATGGAAAAAATAGCTAAAGAGTTAAATAACAAAGCCATTACATCGTAGTCATTTATTTAAATGTTTATAAAGTTACAGTATATAACACAGAAGAGATTCCAATAACAGGTGTTTTAGAACTTATATTCTTCATCAAATAAAATATCAAAAAATGCATTTTTACAAGAGAAATAGTTCATTTTATTTTCAGATATTCCAGAAACTTCTCTCAACCCCAAAAAGATGACAAGTTACTTATGGTAATCTCTCTGTTCAGTTTTGGGGGACAGCCATAGAAAGTAAGCTTGTCACATTGATTCAAATCTTCAAGATGTATATAAGCTCTGCTGCCTTACCTGTCTATCTTATGAAGTTTTTTGAATACCAAAACATCTCATCTGGAAAATTAAATTCAAATTAGTGTATGTTATGTATCCTATTTATATTAAAAAATAAGAAGTTTCCCAGAATTGATGATAGACATAAATTCTAGAGAAATATCTCTAAAAGAAATATCAAAAGATTATGTAATCCAGTCTCTTAATTTTAAAAATGAGGACAATGACCTAGAGAATTAATGGCTTGGACAAGATTAAACAGTATAACAGCTAGACAATTTTTTTCTTTTTCTTTTTTTTTTTTTTACTTCAGGGGTCCAGACTTCAAACCCTGTTTTTTTAATTCTCTGCTTTTTAAACTCTAATACAGTTCAGCTCATAGTATATGATTTTCCTAGAGATCATACTCTTCACATTTAAATGTCTCTCACCTGCGGCTCCAAGAAATGTAGCAGGCAAGAGGCCATACCCCAGTAAAACTGTCTCAGCAGATGGGCTAAAACATGTGGAGGGCAATCAAAAAGCCTCAAAGCTGTTGACTAGTTAGGAGGATGTTTATTTCTATCATATGAAATCTTCTGTCCCTTTTAATCCTCTTAATCTTAAATACCATTCACATGCAAGTCAAGACATCACATGTGATATCATGGGTCTTCTTGGAAAATAAAAGACAAATAACAACATGAAATCTATAGAAATACAAACTGTATAGATAAAAGGTCTTTGAATGCCATAAAGGACTGCATTTTGTATATAATCCTGTGGGTGATAGGAAGTTACTGGAGTTTATTGTGTAAAGGGGATAACTGAGTCAGACATGTACTCTAGGGAAATTCAGGTTTTAGATGGTGAGGGCTTGGTAATAATATCAGAGGAGAGAAAAGAGCATATTCAGAAGATGTTAAAAAACTGAAATAAACAGGCTTTGGCAACAGATTGGATGTGGGCATGACAGCAAATCAGGAGTCAAGGAGGATACCTTTTCGCAAGCCTGGGGGGCTGGGAGGATAATGGTGCCCTTGATGGTAATATGAAATTTTGGAAGGGCGAGGGCTTAAAGAAAAAGATAATGAGTTCGGTTTTAGACATGATGAATTCAAGATGAATACCAAATTTCCTTTAGTGTGCCATACCTGAGAAGAAGGAAGAAGCCAGTTAAGCAGTTAATGAGACAGCAGGGTATCATTATTAGGAGAGGGAATTTCAGTCTGATTTTAAAACCTGTAAAATAACTTGTAATGCTGGAGGCCACACATTGTGGACATGATGACCAGAGGAAGGATGCCTCCTTGATGGTTATTTATGTCATCAGTTGCCACATAAGAAGTTAACCTTGCCTCTGATCAAATAATCTCAGTTATGGCATAGTAACGCAATCTGGTATAGTGCATTTTAGCACTAGTGAAACTAGGAGATGAGGGTTTGACTGCAGTGTGATTTTTTCTAACTGTGTGAATGTAAAACTCCATTCTTCTTTGAGTTTTAATTTCTACCCTGTAAAATGTGGATGATATTATGTGACCTGTCTACCCTACAGTGTTGTCATGAGAAAAAATGTTTTATAAAGCACAATGACCTTAACGAATTCATTTTTTTAAGGACATCATTGTTACAATTCTGCAGTTGGACACATCAGAAATAGTTACTGTGTGCTTTCTGGACATCATCTGAGCAGAGCCAACCTTTAGGATCTGGTGGATGGAAGAGGAGAAAAAGTAAAATGAAGTTTCAGAAAAGAGGAAAAAGTAAGAGAAAAGGGGCATAGAAGAGCAAAGTTTTGTATTTTGCCTACTTCAAAATATTGACTATTTTGGTATGGTCTCGCTGTGGGTAGTTTCTTGGGGAAAAAGAATTATATAGAAATACAAAAACTAGTAGAGAAAATACTTGGAAAACCATCTTAAATGTGAGAACAACAACAGCACCACTAGAAAGATTAAGTCTAGGAAATGCTTTTTTAAAAAAAAGATTAGAAATGTACCATAAAGGAATGAGAGGAATATAAATATTTCCCCTCCCCTTCAGTTTGCCTATGCCAGACAGTGTCACATTAAACATGCCACACAATATCACCCCAGATGGGTCTTATATAGCCTTAGTAAATACTATGATAATAATGATAATAATAGTTATTATCCAATCATTTAAAAATACATCCCCACCTTTCATCCTCCCATCTCATCTCTCATTTAGAGGAATCTATCACAGAGTAAACAATTGTTTGGGAATAAAAACATGGACTACCATAGACCCTGGGCATGTTAATTGATGTCTCTGATACTCAGTTTCCTCATATGAAAAATGGGTTGTTCACTTAGTAGGAAGAAAACCTCCTGGGAGAAAGCTTAGGGGATTTGGCCCCATAATACCTCCCTTTTATCTTTTCTAACTTTTATTTATTTATTCATATAAAGGTGTATGACAAAGCCCCTTTCTTTGGCTAATTGCACCTACAATGTTGCTAAATTGGTTAGGGGGTTGGGTGGAGGTTATGGTTGGAGGTAAAAGTGTGTAAGAATAGATTTTGGTGGAAAGAGAAATAAGAAAAAGGAATTATGATCAGAGAAAGAAATCATCCCTTTTAATTCTCCTGGGTGCCTCAACTGGGTGTTGAAGAGCTCACATAGCTAAATTATACAGTGAAAATAGGTTTGCAAAGTGCTTTACTGAATTTGATCTGGATAATAATTCTATGAAGAAAATAAAATATCTCCATGTAACATATGAGGAATTTTAGACTGAAGTTAACTAATTTGCCTAGGATTACACAGCACCATTAAGTTTATGAGGGAGGATTGAAACTCAGGCCTTTCTGTCTTTAATTCAAGAGCATTGTCCCTTATGACAAGCTAGATATGACCTAGACATGACATTGGGTCCAATTGTGGGAATTATCCACTCCTTCCCTCACCCAATTATTCCTTCATGTAAGGAAAATACTGGCAAATGTGAATGGTGTCATTTAGAACTATGTATATGACAGGGCTCTATTATGGCACCTATAGAACTAAAAATGCTTATTGGGATGACACTAGAAAGAACATTCACTCAATATTGCCAATTATACTCTCTGGTCACATTGCTTGTTAATGCTTCACTTTCTTACTCTCAGATAAAACCAAATCTCCCTAGGGACAATCACCTTATAAATATCTACAAAACGACCAGAGATCTGAATTTGACATATCCCTAAACTGATTGGGAAATCATATCTGCATATTTTCCAATGCAATCACAAAATTCTCATTTTAATCACAATTCTTTCACTTTTTGATTCCCATCCCTATGATTCATATCAATCTGAAGACTTAGGTACCACTTCACACCTTTCAGTTTGGCTAAGATGACAGGAAAAAGATAATGATAAATGTATGAGGGGATGTGGGAAAACTGGGACATTAATGCATTGTTGGTGGAGTGGTGAAACTGAAACTTAGGACAGCTATCCCTTAACCCTGGCAATAAAGCCCCTCATTTTAACATAGAGTTAAAAGTCAAGAAATAAACTGGAAAATAAGCAAACAAACAAACAAACAAAAACCGGTCCATTGAAAATTACAGAGATCAAAACATAAACTCAGAAGTGACAAGAGACTATATTCTAAGCCTCAAAGAAAAATGTGAGTTTTTCTCAAGCCCCAAAATAATTCCTTGAAGAACTTAACAAAGGATTTTAAAAATTAGAAAATTAGATATTTTTAAAAAGCCTTTAGGGTCTGCCTTCAGGGCAAGGAGGTTACCAGCTTCCTCTGCATAGCAAGAATGGGTATATGGACAGTAGCTGTCCTCTCAGTGGGCTGTAAGGAGCAGCAGAGCTGCAGGAGTGCTCTGGGAAGAGCTCCATACCAGAAGTGACTAGGCCTGTGTATTACTGGTCAATATGATTAAGTGGAGGGTGAGTACTTAGAACCGACTTTCATTGGATTTGGTTCAGTTTCCATAGGGGAGGTGAAAAGAAAAAGAGAGACTAATAGAAAGAATGGAAGATTGGGGGAGGTAGTAGTGAGAAGCAAAACAATTTTGAGAATGAATGGAGTGAAAAAAAAAGAGAGAATAGATAAACAGAGAGGAAAATACACAACAATCATAACTGTGAAAAAATATTATAGCAAGTTTCTTTGGTAAATGCCTCATTTCTCAAATATATAGAAAATTGATTCAATTTTTAAACAATAAGAGCTATTCCTCAGTTGATAAATGGTCAAAGGATATGAACGAGTTCTTTTCAGAAAAGTGATTAAATTATCTACAATCATATAAAAAATTCTAAAACACTATTGATTAGAGAAGTGCAAATTAAAACAACTCTGAGGTACTACTGCATACCTATCAGATTGGGTAATATAAAAAAAGGAAAATGACAGATATTGGATAGGAAATTGAGACACTGATGCTTTGTGGGTGAAGTTGTGAACTGATTCTCCATTCTGGAGAGTAATTTAGAACTAAACTGAAAGGACTATAAAACCTTTTGATCCAGTAATACTGCTACTAGATCTATATCCCCCCAAATTTTTTTTAAAATAGTAAGTTCTATATATACACAAATATTATATTTAGTAGCTTTTTTAGTGGTGTCAAAAAATTGAACATTAAAGGTATGCCCATCAGCTGGGGAATAGATGAACAATGTATGATATATAAATATGATGGAATACTATTGTACTATAAGAAATGATGAGCAGGATGCTCTCAGGAAAAATCTGGATAGATTTATATGAATTTATTTAAAGTGAAATGAGAAGAACCAGGATAACATTGTAAATAGGAATAGCAGTATTATGATCAATATTGATCTATGATCAATATTAATGACTTTGCTATTCTTAGCAGTACAATTATCCAAGACAGTTCTGAAGGTTTTATGATTAAAGATGCTATCCATCTCTAGAGAAAGATTTTGAGTTTGAATGCAGATTTTCCATACTTTTTCAACTTTTTTTTTTAAGTCTGTGTTTTCTTTTACAATGTGAGTAATATGAAAATATGGTTTACACGAGTGAGCATTTATAACCTATATCAAATTGCTTATAGTCTCAAAGAGGGATGAGGGAGGGGAAAAAGGAAAGAATTTGGAAACCATAATTTAAAAAAACCCCAAATATTAAAAATTGTTTTTACAAGTAAATGAGCGAAAATAAAATATTAGCTAAACAATGTTAAATAAGGAGGGAAAGACTATGGTGTCTTTAGTTCTAGCTATTATGTCCTTTTCAGTGCAGCTTAAACTTTTATTACCTTCCTTGGCTATTGTTTCACACTGTTATCTCATATTGAACTTGGATTTTGCCAGAACTCTTAGATCTTTTTCTTAGAAGGACTGCTTTCTAATCACGATTCTTCTGACATACTTGTGAATTCTTTTTTTTCCTGTATAAAATTTTATTTATCCCTAATAAAGGTTAATTGTGTTATATTTTCCTAAAATTCTTTCCTTTCAAGAAATTTTGGATCCCAATTCTTTCAACCAGTGTGTTATCTAAACTGTTTATGTTTGCAAATGAATTTATTAAATCATGTCAAATAGAAGTCCAAGCACAGAATCCTGTGATATTCCACTAACTACTTCCATGTAGTTGACAATAAACTATTATGACTACTTAGGGGATCTGATCATTTAGGAAGACATTTTCCCAACCCTTGTTGGCAAATTCCATTGTTCCTGTCATTCATCTTGAGTCCAGATTCCCAAATAATAAAAGCCTAAATGTTATTAGATCATGTACTTTTAATACTGAACCCCTTTAGCTTTAGAGTGATCATGATGGAACACCTAACTTTGTCACATGGTCCCAGGTACATAGATTTCTTACAAGGTTAGAAGCCTCTGAAGTCTCTTCCAACTCTCAATTTACATAACAGTTTTATTCTGTGATATTATCCCTTCAGTTCTGCCATAATTTTTCTCATGTTCTATTTTTGAGAATTCATTCACACTTGCTCTAATTGGTTTATTTGGCTTACCAGCCCTGATATTCCTCTTCTCCTAGACTATTTTCTTGTCTGTCATTAGATTATTTACTTCAGTGCCTTCTGCTATTCCCTTAAAATCTCTACTGCCTTTGTATAAGTTGCAGTTCTAATTACTGCTACTTCTTTGAAGGATAATAATGCTAGTAGTCTGGTGTCTAAGATAGAACTAAGTTGAGCCTTATTTTCTAAAAGCAGGAAAGGAGTAGAAGAGGTAATTTTTGTCAAAATTGATAGTCTAGTAGTGGGCAGCAATTATATTCGTAGCCTGAGAATCAGTTTAAAAAGTAAGATAACTATTTAATCTGTTTACCTTCAGTGGATAAGATTTTTCTTAACAATTATACTTAAAAGCCTATTTCTCGGGGCAGCTAGGTGGCACACTGAATATAGAGCACCAGAACTCGAGTCAAGACTTGAGTTCAAATGTGATCTCAGACACTTAGCACTTCCTAGCTGTGTGACCCTTGGCAAGTCACTTAATCTCAATTGCCTCAGGGGGAAAAAGCCTTTTTCTCAGGATTTAGCTTCTTTCAGTGTCTGGCTTTCCCATCAGTTAGGGAAAGCAGATGCCACTAGATATGAGTCGCTATTTCTCCCTAATTGTACTTTAGGTAAGTTAAAAAAGGGAGGATTCCATCTCGAAACAATAATAAAGCCCTAAATTGCATGACATAAACTTACAAGTTTTCTTAACTCTTTAGAATTAGTCATGATGGAAAAAATCCAAGTGGGTCAGTACTTTTCCATGGAGACACAAAGGGTATGAAACCCTTTCTGTTGGTGGGGGGAGGAACCTTTGCACAATTCTGTGCCTTGCTGCATATTCCTTGCTTAATGATGGAATTGACCTTGCTTCTAGTAATTGAAAGTTTTGTGAACAGGTTTTCATGACTGTTCAGGTTATTGCTTTTCTAGGACTTTCAATCAACTTAGTTGTTAGTGTTGGGATTGTTGATTGAGTCCTGTTCCTGTGTATTTCTGCAAGAAACCTTATTTTCTTCATTAACACTGTTTCTTATAATCACCTTCATTCAAACTTGAGCTTGTCCATCTGTCTAACCTAATCCCATTGTTTCATGTTGAAGAGTTATATATATATATATATAAAACTTTATGTTTTACCTTGATATAATAAATCATTTTGTAAATCATGGACTTACAATATCACTTTCTATTTTTTTTTAATTGAAATTAGGAAGAAGAAAATGGAGAAAAAACATAATTCTACTAAGCATTATGTTTTTTCACTCATCTTAACATATAACATTGCTTCCCCTCCAACTCCCACAAGAAGTAATATGGCTTAATTGTAAGTGTATTAAATGTAAAGTAAAGAGCCATTTGAGGTCAGTTCCCAATACTAACAGTTGCAGGTAAGTGTTCTAGGAAAAGCTTTTTTTTTTTTTTTTTTTTTTTTTTTTTTTTTTTACCTTTTGGAATATCCATTTTTAAATTATTACATGGGTGGGGATAGTAATATTTGAAATATCCTTCTTGTGGAATTCTGAGGAAAATGTTTTGAAAATCTTAAAGCATTCTTAACATGTGAACCATTATTATTTTCTAATGAGTGGTAGGTATATGAGAAAACCATACCTTTGTTACCTTGCCATGTATCTTCAAATTCTTTTTGCCTCCATTTTTCTATCATCCTACCTATTGTTGTTATTCAGTCATTTCAGGCATATCTGATTCCCCTTGAACCCATATGACAAAGATGAAGATGTGCTAGAGTAGTTTGTCATTTCTTTTCCAAATCATTTTTCAAATGAGAAAATGGAGGCAAATAGGATTAAGTGACTTGCCCAGGGTCATACAGCTAGTATCTGAGATATGATTTGAACTCTTGCCTCCAGACTTAGTGTTCTATGTCCTGTACCAACTAACTACCCACTTCAAAGCTAAGACAGAGGGCTAGTTTGAGTTTAGAATGACCATTAAAATCCTGCCTCATATACTAGCTGTGGATTCTGGACAAGTCACTTAAACTTTCTCAATTTTAGTCTCCTCTCCTGCAAAATCACCTTGTTTGCTTTCAGCTCCATATCCTATCATTCTAAATTCTATCTTGCCTACATCATGTTATTTACTATATCTTTAAAAACACCAACATTCTCAGGAAACGTGAACAAATTTCTGTTCATTTATGTCTTTGAATCACTAAGCTTATATCAGCAAACCTCCCAATGTCACCCTTGGGCTTTCCTTAATTCTCTTTTTCCCTCTGAGGAAAATAGACTGTGTCTTTTAATTGCATTTTACAATATGGATTGAGAATTTTTTTATGAGCATTTAAAAAATGTAGCTTCAATCGTACATATCGAGTTTTCAAATCTTGATATTTTATGTAGATATGGCTTGTTTCATGTGCCATAATTAGTTTTCAAATCATAAAGGGACTACATTTTATTCAAGTGACTATTAAGGAAAATAGTCTACGTTTTTATACCAGTAATGTTAACTAGAATACTTCAATCTGTTTTGTATTTTTTTTTTTTTTGGACAGCTTTCCCCCTTTTCTGTAAGGGAATTTTCCCTTTCAGAATGTTTTTGTCTGAAATTGAAAATCAAATGTATTTTTTCCTGGCTACACAATATTTCATAAATTTTTCTCTAGTGACTTGAATTTTACACAGCACTTTCCTCTCAACAAACTATAAATATTATCATCCCATTTTACAGATAAGTAAAACAAAGTAAATTGCCCAAAATCACACAGATAAGACAGGATTAACATTTCTTTATGCCAAAAACAGTGTGCTTTCCATGAATATCTTGTTACTTTATAAGCCTGTCATGAAAAGGGCTCTTTCTAACATATGCCATCTGATTTTGAATTATTTTGGTTTCTAGTCTGTTACTGAGTATCCTTCCACTTTTTCTTTTGAGAGTTTTCCAAAAACTCTGATTTGCTGTATTATTATCTCTACCCATAATTTTAAATGAACTTCTCTAAATCAAAAGCACCTTTCTAATGGTTAGAGTTATTTTCAAATGTAATGGACTTTCTCTGAGAGTAAGACTTCCTATACTGGAGGTCTTCAAACAAAAAATCAATGACCAAAAGATCAATCTGTTAGGAAGACAAAAGAAGGAATTCAGTTATTCTATAGAATGTTTTATTAAATGGCTTCAAAATTCCCTTCTAATTGTACTATTCCATTGTTCTATATTACAAAACCTAAATAATCTCATCTTAATTTTTTATATTTTCATGCTCAATAATGATGTGCAATCTTGACAATAGATTATTATCTACTTTCCAAGAACCAACACAATTAAGCAGAGCCCCTAAGAATGTCACCCATTTGGTCCTGAATTCTTTTATCATGATAGTTTAATGGTGTTAACTCACATTTTTGTAATACTTTCAGGCTTTTAAAATGCTTTTCATAAAGCTCTAAGAGATAGGTAGTAAAAATAATTTTATTTCCACTTTATAAATAATCTGAGACACAGGAAATGTAGGTAGCATTGAAGTTCAAAATAAAATATACTGGATTTGAAACCAGAATCCCAAATCAGTAACATGCAACCTTTGTATCTCTGTTTAAGTCACTTAACAACTCTCCATTTTATAGTGCATCTCAGAATGAGAACATTGGAATTAGTTGGTCCCTGAAGTTTCTTCAGTTCTATAATTTTTTCATTTGTCCAAAGGAAAAGTTTCAGATTCTTGCCTTCCCTGTTCCAAATTCAGTAGTCTTTCTTTTATAGTATGATGTTGTTCAGAAGGTGTATTTAACATCTTAGAATCTTTGCTATTACAAATTGGAGAAGTCCTTATACCAATCTGAAGGCTTTTCCAACATCTACTTTTATAATCATAACCTTTACTCAATTATCATCAAATATAACTTTGTTTAGAATGGGTAGGCTGGGTTCTTCCTCCAGGAAAAGCAAACATGAAATGAATCACATGACTTCTTTGACATTGAATAATTCTTTAAAAATAACAAACTATTGTGATAAATGGAGTGCTTATAAATCAGAGCCAGATGCAGGCAGACTTGGTCTACATGTTAGGAGGCACCAGAAGCTGGGGTAATTGGAGCTACTGTGGAGCAATTGTCCAGGAAGCATATTCCTTGACTTGCTTATCCCCATCCACAATCTGCAGACACCATGTCTCTGTTACTGTTAAATACTTTAGCTGCTCATTAGTCACAAAGATGAAGCATAATTAGATTAAAATGAACATTCTGAGATTCCTTAGAGGAAGAAGAGAAGAAAGTACATTCATTATCAAATATCTATGAGATCACATGAAGCAATGCCTTGAATTTAGCATTATAAAAAGAAAGGGGGAAAAACACTCAGTGTGACATTCAACTAGCAGTGAGGTAAAGTGTGAATGAAAATTAACTGGCAGTTGGTATTGTCATATAAGGAACACACAAATAAATGAGCTGAAGAAACTGAACTGATCAACATAAGCAAGGCTAATGGGGATGTAACTAATAGCCTTCCTTGGCCTCTAACCAAATTATTTAACTTGTTTAGTGATTTCACATGACAAAAAAATTATACAGGATCAAAAAGATGAGTTTCAAACTGCCCTGATTGAGGAAAGGCGCTTAGATGAGATTACTAATCCATCAAAGTATTGAAAATATAAATTTTTAGAGCAAATTTCATTCTTCAGGAATTATCTGAAGGGCAACAAGAGAAGTTTGACAGATAATACATGTGTATTTATGTGCATGTGTATACACACATACATATACATACACATATATGGGGATGTGTATAATGTATGTTTCTTTTGTTGAGTCGTTTTTCAGTCATGTGCAACTAATTGTGATCCCATTTGGTATTTTCTTAGAAAAGATGCTAGAGTGTTTTTCTCTTTCCTTTTCTAGCTCATTCTGGAGATTAGGGAACTAAAGCAAAGTGGGTAAAGTGACTTGCTCAGGGTCATACAAAAAGCAGTGAGGTTAATCTGAGGCTAGATTTGAATTCAAAAGATGTTTTCCTATTTCTGGATCCACAACTCTTTTCACAGTCACACACACACACACACATCTAGTTGAAGCATCTAGCACAGCAAACAAAATAATAATAAAAAGGAAGGAAGCCTTTGTTAAGTTCTTGGTACTGTCCTAGAATCTGAGGATACAAGTATAGACTGAAATAATTTTTATGCTCAAGAAGGCTACATTCTAATAACTGACATAAAAAACACATCAATAATACATTGCTAGTTGATAGTGATAATCAATAAACATGACATGGCTAGAAAGCAGTCCACAAAGACCTGGTTTCAAATCCTGATACATACTGATTGTAATGGTTGGCAAGTTACTTAAACCTCACAAGTGCTTTAGGCAACTCTCCAAGACACAAGCTGCAGAGAAGATGGCTTCCTGAATTGATAGAAGGAGTTTCTTCCTTTAGGATTTTTTTTTGTACCCAGGAAATCAGAGGTCTGATTTCTTATCTCTATTCCTGTCTTTATTCAGACAATACTTTAATGTTGTTTGATGTTCAAAACCATCTAGCAACACAGGTAATGTGATTATTATTATTCCCATTTTAAAGATGAAGAGACTGAGATTTGTAGAGCAGCAAAGACATGCCCAGAATCATATAGCCAGAAAGTTGCTCAATGGGAGATAAAAACTTCAAGCCTCTGATTCCAAGGCCAGAGATCTTTCTACAATCCCATAATTCCTATCTAATTATGCCTCATTCTTGCTGTAGGCAAGGACCAGGGGGTCTCTAACAGAATTGCATCAACATTGGGCATGTAATCTTGAAACTTTTTTTTTTGACAAAATGATAGTCATGATAATGACTAATGATTAATAATTGTCGTGATAACTAATAGTAAAATAATATTCTAATTTTCCCATGAATTTGATCCATTTAAGTGAGGTTTCACTTTACTATGGTAAAATATTATCTACCCAAAACTTTTTGCCCCAATTGACGCTTCTGTAGGAAGGCTAGGTGATGTAATAGATGGAAACTTGGAGATAATAAGATTAGTGTTCAAATTCTATCTCAGACATTTAGTAACTATAGGACTGTGAACATGTAATAAACTCTCCAAGCTCCAGTTTCCTCCTCTTTAAAACAAAAATAATAGTACTCATCTGTAAGACGTTGTCAAGATCAAATGAAATACACACATGCATACACATGAAATTGTCAAGACCAAGTGAAATAAACACTCACACCCATACATGTATTGATTTGCTTTGCAAAACTTTACAAAGATCAGCCATTATTATTCTCCCACAGATTCTCTGAAAGATCTATCCCATATGTTAAAAAAAAAAAACTTTTTTATTTTTCTTGGTTACTACTAAAGCACTTGGGATGTCTATCAATTATCGTTTGATTATGCTAACCAGGGTAGCCTGTATTCTTTGTTAATCATATATATTCCGTGTAATATCCCAAATAATGCTTCTTGCTTATAAGCATTATTATTTACATGTTGCAGCTTCTTATATTCACTATATGTCTCTCCATTGTCCTATGGATCACCTAAAATTTTAATCATCAACATATTGAAGAAAGTCACTTTTGATCTACTATACTAACCATTTGACAATGTGTAAAGGGAATTCTTTGCTACTCATTTATTAACATCAGACTCAAGGATAGCTCATATTTTCTATTCAGTTTGTTTTTAGACTTGCCACCTACTTTAGAACTTGTTAGCAGCAGAAGCATACTTTTAGGTGATCTAAAGAAAAATGGACAGGATAATTGGTAGGTATGAAAAAGCTATAAGATGTTATCAACAATAACTTTCCTGGAAGGGACTTTAAAGGTGTCATCAGGTAGGTACATTTAGACATGGAGAAAGGCGAGCCATGTAGTAACAGCTAATGAAAATAGACAACTCTGGTACTGAACTAATTACTCAATAGATGTTTAAAAGACATAGGAAAAAACCTTTGTGTAGATGTTCTATGGAGGGTTTAAGAGAGGATATACATTGGAATCATAGCATAGGAAGGCATTAAAAGTTTACATTTTGCATCAATCAATCAGCATTTTTTGATTAAGTGTCTTTGATATTCTGGGTTCTATGCTAAGGACTAGAAATACAATGAATGGTACATCCAATGTTGCCACACTTATGGCAAAACAATGACATCTCATTCATACAATGTTAATAAGTGGCTACTTCAGCAGTCTTCATAATTTGTCCTTAACTTTAAAGTTTCTATGACATTACACTCCATCACTCCTCAAGCATCAGTGGTTTGTTGCTAGTTACTTCACTGTTTCTAGATTATAATTTTTTTTATTATTATATACAACCTCTGGCCATTTCCCCTCTGCATTCTTCTTCTCTAGTTACATTTCCTCCACTCTTTGATACTCAATTAAAGTTCCAGCTCCCCCATAAAGCCTTTTCTAGCATTACCCCCCCCACTCACAGTACCAAATAAACTCTATTTTCAATGCTTCTCTATTATTTATTGTAGTAACCATCCATTTTTACACTTATATTCTATAATTTAAGCTTGCTAGCTAACTTCTCAATTACTGGACAAAGACTAAGTATTTAACAGATAAATGTTGATTATAACTCTAGTGTTGAAAGGCAGAATTCACTTCTAAATCATGTCTCACTTTTTTATTGGTTAAAATTCCATCTCTGCCTTTGAGTGACAGAGAATGTAGTTTAATGAATAGAGAATTCTCTCTCTATTCAAATCCTGTCTTAGACAAACTGGCCCTGAGTCCCTACACACATCATTTAACTGTTTAGTGTCCCAGGCAACCAACCAAGATGTAAGAAAGTTGCTGATTAACAAGAGTGTAGAGTTTCTTCATCAGGAGAGCCCAACAATTTTTAAATCACAGTATTGATTTATAAAACCTAAAAATAAATGAATGAATTAATGAATAAAGCAATAAAACACAAAATAAATTATAATAGCAGCAACAATATGTGTCAGGCCCATTTGACTCATAAAAGCCTCAATATCTTTTTCTGTAAAGTGGAGATAATAGTACTTTGCATTACTTACCTTGTTGGTTGTTGCAAGCATCGGAGAAACAGTAGAAATAGGGTTGGCTTTGAAGAGTCAAAAATACTGAGTTTAAAATCTCACATTGCTATTTAAATATATACAAGATAATTGAACAATTCATTTAAACTTTCAGAGAGTCATTTCCCCTCCACCCCAGATGCTGACAACCTTATACTTTATGATCTTTAAAATCTTTTTCACCTCTAAAATCAAAGAAATTTAAAAAATAATATTTATAAGATCTCCTATGATATCAAAGCTCTCTATATAGTCAGGTTTATTGTTGTTACTGTTATTAAGAATTTTCAACAAGTTTAGAAAATGTGTCTTTGATGAAGGTTAGTCCATACATTGTAATTTCTGTCTTTCAGTTTCTCTCTCTGTCTCTCTCTGTCTCTCTGTCTCTCTGCCTCTCTCTCTTTCTCGCTCTCTCATTGTTAATGTTGCTCTGTCTCTACCTCTGTCTCTTTCTCTTTCTGTCTATCTCTGTCTCTGTCTTTTTCTCTTCCTCTCTCTCTTCCATAATACTCCCAAGCTGCTCTGGAGCAAATCCATCTTTATTTCTTCATCATTATCATTACCATCCATAAATCAGTTTTGGTCCACTCAGTAGTTGTTGTGACAGGCCCTCCAACTGGCCGATGCCAGCAAATGATCTTTTTTTTTTTAAGCTCATCATCACCAGCTGTTCCTGGAGCACTGTGGCCCCCCTTTATTTTTCCAGACCCCATAGCACATCGACCAGTGTCTCATCTGGAAAAATCATTCTTCTTCCTCCCCCCCCCCCCCCCCCCGCCCCCACTTCTCATTGTTCCTGGCAGCTGCCCACAGAGCTGCCCTCCAGGCATTTATCTGCCGAGCACCTACCACATGACCACTGCTGCCCTAGAGGCAGTAAAAACTGACATCTAGTAAATCATATCAGTAAGGAGCCCCATGAATCTTCTTCGGGTTTTGCACACATTAGGCCTCATTGTCATGAATGCAGTGAGCATGAGTCACTGGCCATACTCAGTGATTTGGGAAGTAGTCACTGAGTGGCTGTAATCAGGTGTGGATGGTGTCTTAGAAGGGACTGGGGGCACACAAATGAATGCATGTCTGGCTGAATGGTAAATTACAGCTGATTTAGAGAAATGATAGAGAGCTCAGTGGGCTCATAACCTCCCATTCCATCTGCCTTCAGACCTTAGTACAAGAAAAAAGAGACCAAAACTTTCTCAAATATAATTAAAAGAGTGGTCAGAATTCTCTATACAGCAAAGTTCATCCTCTGGGTTGTGTTTACAAGACTATGTACTGGAAAGACCACACTGAATTTGGATAATAAGAATATCAGTAGCCATCATTAACTTATCACTTCAAGGAATACAAAAGGCTTAAAATATATTATTTGATCCTCACAGCAACCTTGTGTGATAGATGCTATTATAATTCCATTTTACAGAAGATAAAACCATAAACAGCAAGACAAAAGTGATCTATTCCAGATTACATAGCTGATATCTTAGGTAGAATTTAAACAGGTCTTCCTTATATTATATTCAAACCAAAATGCTGAGTTTGAATATGGTCTGTCCTATTAACCAACTTGGGCAAATTCCTTCTCTTTTCTGGACCTCATTTTTGTAAAATGTGGGGTTTGGCTTACATGAATTGTAAGATAATATTCCATCCTCAAAATCCCTGAAAGGAGGGATATTTGTGTCATAAAAACATGTGCTTTTACATCAGCTGATATAAATTTAAGAAAATATTTGTTCAGTTATTTCAATGGTGTCTGAGTCTTTATGACCCTATTTGAAGTTTCTTGGTAAAGATACCAGAATGTTTTCCATTCCTTTCTCAAGTTCATTTTACAAATGAGGAAACTGAAGCAAAGGGATATTTGGAATCATACAGAATCATACAAAAATCTGAGGCCAGAACACACTTGGAGTCTTCCTGACTCAAGGCCTAATACTCTATACCCTAAACTACCTAGCTGCCTCTTAAGAAGGCATATTCTACATAACTTAGAGGCCTAATTGATTTTTAATAAAGGCACACATAGCTTCAAGATGAGAGCAAAATTCTAGAGAGAAATCACAGTATTGTGATATAGTGTCCTATCACCTTGGGCAAACTTAAAGTAAGAAGGGCCTGAGAAGTCATCAAATTTAACTCTTTCTTTTCAAACACCAAACCTGACATAATATGAAGGAATTTGTTCAATACCACACAAGCAGAAAAGAAATAAATAGTTGATCCTGGATTTTGAGCCAGACCCAATAACTCCAAATCTAGATGAGATTGAAATTGTTTGATGAAAAATGAAGGAGTTGCTGCTAGTATAAATGGGCCCTGTTTCTGCTGTTTAGAGAGGAAAGCCAGGTAGGATATTTTGTGTCAGGGACCCAGATAGGATTAGTTCATTAGTGGTCTTCTACAGCTTTTGAGAATAATAGGGGAAATAAAAGTAGTGGTCACTTCCTAACATAGTTAATTGGATTCACCTTTTAAAATTTCAACTTTTAAATGTAATCATCTTCTTTCAAAGTTGGAAAAGCCATGAGTTACTACTAGGCATGCCAATAAAATAAAGAAATTCATAGTATGAACTCTTTATATGGAAAGATAGACAGTTAAATATGAATACAAACATTTTATACATAGATGAAAAAATAGAACATTGAAAAATTTCTGAATTTTATTTCTCCTGTTACTGCTGACTCTTTCTAAATCTAGATGATATTACTATCCTTTCCAAATTTAGGCTGGACCAAATATGTAAGACATACAATTAATCCGAACTGTACTTTAAGTGTTGCTGTTTGAAAGAACCAGTTAAAGATGATAGTCTTTATCATCATCACCATCATCATTCACATTTTTATAGTTCTTTAATATTTAAAAGTGACTTTGAGGGTTCTAGGTTGCTCTCTAGATAGAACTGAGGAAGAGCTCAGGAAGATCTGAGTTCAAATCTTATCTCAGACAGCTTATTATCTGTCTAGAATCTAGTGATCTTTTTGCCTTAATCCATTGGAGAGGTTGCTGTTATTTGTCCTTTGTTCTTGAAGAGGACCAATGGCATCAGAGAGGTGATACGATGACAGACAAGTGAATTGGATTTGAGTAAGGGAAGGCTGTGCAAGGTCATCCATCTCACTTTCTCCTCCAGAACCATTTGGCTCCAGTGGCCAGATATAAATCAGGAAGACTGGAGATGTCCCTGGATGGAGAAGGAAATGGCAAATCACCTTAGTATCTTTATCAAGAAAATCCTATGGACAGCATTGGTGTGCTATGGTCCTGGGCTGACAGAGTTGAACATCACTGAACAACAATAGCAAAAATTTCAAAAGCTCTTTTCTACCAACAACCCTTTGAAACAATATCCTGATGAGGTTGGATCCAGATATATGATATTAGAAAAATGAAGAAACTAAAGTCAAAGGAGGTGAAAGACTTGCCCATACTCCCTGAAATAGCATTATGTCAAAGATGGAATTTGAATGTAATGTCAGTAAAATAGCTCTGATTTTGAAGTCAGAGGCTCTGGATCAAATCTTGACTCTAATGCTTACTAGTTGTAGGACGGTGGGAAAGTAATTTAATCTCTTTAACCTTTAGTTTCTTCACCTATAAATATGAGATTGAACTAGATGCCCTCTGAGGCTCTTCCCAGCTCTACATCTCTGATACCATAAGAGAAATCAAGTTCTTGATTTGAAATCACTGAAACATCCAAAGTCACATTCATGTGATGTCAGAGAAGGATCATGAATCTAAAACTGGAACAGAACTCAGCTACCATTCCATCCCTCCTGATTTTATAGATGAGAAAACTAAGATTCAAACACACTAAGTCATTTGCTCAATGCCACATAGCTAGTAAGAGTCACATGAAAGCTTTAAAAACAGGTTTTCCTGAATCCAAATCCAATGTTCAATTCAATATATAATGCTTATTCTTTTGGACAGCATACACAATATTGTTATAGAGCAGTAGCCAGAGAAGTAGGCAACAAGGAAACCTTTAATCTTCATATATAGGATGTTCTATAAAAATGGGTTGTTAAAGAAGATTCTTCTTTTTAAAACATTAAAGTTTTATCTCAGGAGTTAGGGAGTAGTTTTTTCTAATGTTAAGCTCTTGAGCCTCTACCAATTGATAGTAATCAGTCAACTAGACTTGATTACGTTTTTAAAAAGTGGTATGGTAAGAACAATTAGTACAAAATATCTCCCCAAAATCCATGGTATATTCTCCTACAAATACAGATAATCTACGGGGGAAATTAATTTAAGTTAGAGTATACATTGAAAAAGGGAAGTTAGCTTTGGAAACTCCTTTGCAGGAGTCCTTTAAATGTTCCCTTTAGTTATTGTGGTGTTTTCTGCTATACCAATTATAAACCTTGTATCTACTTTCTTCTTCTAATCCATTCTGTCTTTAATTCTCGATACTATCACCTGTCCTATTCATTCTTCTAGGATTGTACTGGAAAGTTAAAAAACTCCTGAGGTCCATTTCTGATCAGGATGGGAAAATGGAAGAAGTTGAAGATAGAAATTAGTTAGACTCTTCCTCTTCCCACTCCCAAAATTCCTTCTTTCTTCTTGAATATTCTACTTATCTCAATGATTTTACAAATCCCACAGGGTAGTACCAAGTCTATAAGACAATTCAAACAAGCTTTCTATAAAACCTAGAGAAGTACCCAGATCTTAGTAGTATTTACTGAATAATCAAAATGTCTTCTCACTTTGTAAATCTAACTAGGCATAGTAACTTATTACCTACTTTAAATATTAAAGAGGCTTTTATTGATTTACTCAATTGACTATTTAAACAACTTTTTAAAGGTTTCTCTGAAATTATCCCTTATATTGTTTCTCATGGAACAATTTTATCCCATTCTATTGGAATGTAAGCACAGTCCCAAGTTCCATTGTTATGGGAATCTTTCCTTATTCGGTGGACATGCCATGGTGAATTGTCAGGATGACAAAGAACAGTTTTAGTTCTCAACAATATGGTTGAGCATACGTTGGTTGCAATCTGCTCCATCCAACTCTCTACTCTTTCCTCTAAACGCTAGTCCCAATTGCCTCTTGGACACTTCAAAAAGGAAGTTCCAAGATATATCAAACTCATGTTCATAGAAGAACTTCTCTCTCTTGCAAAATTTGTTTTTCTTCCAAACTTCTCTATTTTTACAAAGAATCCCAACATTTCCCTCCTCTCCTAGGTTCATACTGTGTTATTGTTCTCTCCTCACTTTATCTAATCTCACTTATCCTCTCAATTACCAAATTGGCCCTTTCTATATCACATATGTCTCCCACTGAATTTTTCCTCTCAACTCATATAGTTATTATCTTATTTCAGATCCTCAATACCTCTTGTCTGGATTGTTGAAATGTTCTCTTAAATGACCGTCTAGCTTCAAGACACTCATGACTGTATTTCATCCCTCACAATGCTGCCATAGTGATTTTCTTAAGTGTGGATAAGACAATGTCACTCCCCTACTCAATATACTTTAGTGCCTCCCTATTGCTTCTAATATAAAATAGAAACTCCTTAAATTACTTTTTAAAACTCTTCATAATCTGGTCTTCATCTGTCTTTCCAGCCTCAACAGACATTAGTCCCCTTTCTTCACTGCAATCTAGCTACACTATCTTCCAGTATCTTACATAAGGATCTTCCACCTCCCATATCTTTACCTTTGAACTATCCGTTCTCATGTCTGCATGGCACATTGACTAGCTAGATGGTTATAGACACGAGGGGCAACAATTTCTATCTCTCACCTGTCCTCATGGTTTGTCCTAGATCCCACTGCTCTGCAGTTGCTTGTATCTCAATAGGTGAACAAAATTTCTCGGTTCTCCAGTTCTGCACCCACTTAAAATACCTTGGGAACAGTTTTATTTTTGACCTTATTTTAAGTAAACTTGCCCAATGAGAAGTGTAACTTGGAAGGAGAAAGAGGATGAAGCAAGTAATCAGATTTTTAGAGTCCAAAAGTGAGTCAGGTATGGATAGGCAGTTTTAATTCCACATTCAGTATTAGAAACAATCATAAAATGATTATAGTCAGTTAAGAAGCTGGTATACAAGCCTTAATGGGAAATTGGCAACAGCATTCTTCATAAGCTATTCTATATTTTACCTCCACTGAGTAATCTAATAAATGCCAAATGTACTCTTTGCTTTCCAATGTTATTTCTTTGTAGGAGGATTTCTTTCTGGATTGTTTTGCCTCTATCTTTACCACTGTCACTTGATGCAAATGTCAAGGTAACATACCCTGCTGCCAAAGGGTTTGGGAAGGGGGAAGGCATTACTTACCTTCACAAGACTGTAAAAGGAAAAGAAAATGCCTGCCATCTAGGGGAGGGGGTGGAGGGAAGGAGGGGAAAAACTCGGAACAGAAGGGAGTACAAGGGATAATGTTGTTAAAAAAAAAAAAATTACCTATGCATATGTACTGTCAAAGAAAATGTTATAATTATAAAAATTAATTAAAAAAAAAAAGGAAAAGAAAAGACAAACTTGCCTAGGACTCCATAAACTAATGGATGGTCATGGTATTCTTTACCAGCCATGGAGACCTCAAAAAGTCAATTTTAAATCTTAAGGTCAATAGGAAGGAAAAATCTGAGTGGTGAGAGATACAACTTTAGTACATCATAGAGTTCTGACCAATTTATTAAAAGCATTCTAGGTAGAGTGCTTAGCCTAAAGTCAGTAAGGAAGATATGAATTCAAATCCAGTCTCAGACAGTTACTAGCAAGTCACTTTAACTTTTTTTCTTACTTAGTTTCCTCAACTATAATATGAAATAATAATAGAACCTATCTCTCAGGTTGTTGTGAGAATTAAATGAGGTAATATTTGCACAGCACCTATCACAGAGCAGCTACTTTAGTAAATGTTTATTAAATTGAAACAGTTTACAACTATTTTCATATTACTTAGTAATTATTGTGGGCTAACCCTAAATTTGGTTTAGTTAAGCAGGTTTATTCTTGCTCTGTGTATGTGTCTCTGTCTGTCTATCTCTTTCTCTCTATTTTTCTCTTCTCCATGTCTGTCTGTTTCTCTCTTTCTCTCTGTGTCTCTCTCTGTTTTTCTCTTTCTCTATCAATTTGTCTGTCTCTCCATCTGTCTGTCTCTGTCTCTCCCTGTCTCTGTGTCTGCCTCTATCTATTTTTCTCTGTCTCTCTCTGTTTTTCATTCTCTCTCTCTCTCTCTCTCTCTCTCTCTCTCTCTCTCTCTCTCTCTCCCCCCCCTTCTCTCTCTTAATCTGTCTCTGTCTTTCTCTCTTTGTTAATCTCTCAATTTGTATCTCTATCTCTGCAATAAAACTTGTAAAGTATAAAATCCAATTAAAAACTACATTATTAAGCATTAAAACAATTTCTAGAAAATTTAAAATTAAAACCTCATGATTTCTTAATTTAAAAAATATTGTATTTTTCCCAATCACAAGTAAAAATAATTTATAACATTTCTTTGAAAAAAGTTTAGTTCAAATTTTTCCTTTTCTTCCCTCTCTTCCTCCTCCCCTGAGACAGTAAGCAATTCAATATAGGTTATATATGTGCAATCATGCAAAACATATTTCCAAATTAGTCATGTAAACACATAATTTTCTTTCTTCCTTCCTTCCTTTTAGCAGGCAGGAAGCAGTGAGAGGATAAGACCTGCTCTGAAGTAGAAGGGGAAAGAATCTGTCTATCATTCATCCATAACTCATGTTTGTAACCCTTCTATGGAAAACTTGTATTGATTGCAGCTGCTAGTGTCCTCAGAAATTACCTCACATTTAATTAATTTAGATATATTTGCATTTATTCCCTTCATATTATATACTCATGTTCCCTGTTAGAATGACAATGCCTAGAAATAGGAAGTACTTAATTCTTTGTATTTATATCTCCTGCACCCAATGCAATCATAAGCACTTACAAATGCTTGTTGATAGAGATATACAATACAGTAGAAAGAACACTGGCTTTGGAGTCATGAGACTCCTGCCATTCACACTTACTAAGTGATTTTGGACAACTGACTTACCTTTCATGAATCTAGAAAGTTGACTTTCAGTTTTATTAGACATCCCATACTCTGTGATCCCATCAATCTCGTATTATCTCTACTGCTCACATGACCCTCCTTCTATTTCTATGACTTTGCACTTGTCATCCAATATGTTTGGAATGGATTCCTGTTTTATATCAACTTCAAAGAGTTCTTCAAGGATTCCAGTTTTTGTAGCACATACAATATACCTTTCCTGGTTCTAACCCAAGAGTTGGTTACCCTGCTTCTGGTTGTATGTAATAAAGGGACCTTATTCTCAGCTTCAGAATATAAGTAGGTATCCTCTGACCTTTTTATTCCTATGATAACAAAAGACTACCTAATTAACTTATGAGGAAAAACCTTTTAATTGTCCACTGAGTTGGAAATAAACATGTACATTGCTGATTTGGAGCAAAAGATCTCATTTTCCCCTCAGATTCCAGTCCCAGTTACCATACATTTAACTGTGTGATCCTGGGCAAATAATTTAACCACTCTTTGCTTTGATAGGTTGATTGTTGCCCTTCAAATTTGAAAGGGAACAAAATTATATTACTATGTCAGGGTCAATGTATAATGTGCCTGACTGCAAATCAGACCAATATGAATTTGGAAAGTTCTACCATAGGTCAGGCAAAAATAGCCCTTATGAACATTTAAAATGGAGATGTCTCAAAATCTGTGCATCTCACATTTCTCTTGAGCTATATAATACTACTTTGTTCATAGAATATAGTGCCTTCTTTGATGTAGGTATACCATGCTGGGTTATCCTGTGCCAGTGTTTCCTATGTCTCACAGTCAAATTCAAAGTTCTTCAGAGAGACCTTGAAAGTGTTTTTGTATTGCTTCTTCTGACCTTCATGAGAACTTTCCTTAATACTAATTCACTATAAAATAGTCTTTTAAGCAAATGCATGTTTGACATTTGAACAAAGTGGCTAGCTCATTAGAGTTGTCCTTTCTATGATAAAATTTGAATGCTTTTCAGTTCAGCTCAAGAAAAGACCTCAGTATCCAGTATATTACCTTGAGAGGTGATCTTCAGAATCCTCCTAAGACAATTCAAATGGAAGAGATTCAGTTTTCTTCCATGGCACTGGTAGACTCCAGATATCTTAGGCTTTCTGCAAGAAGATAAGCACAATTACTCTGTAGACCGTCAGTTTGGTAGATAGCCTTATACTTCTTTCCCACAGTTTTCTTTGGAGCCTCCCAAACTCAGGGAGCTCTGGCAATTTGTGTGTCAATCTCATCTTCTATGTGTACATCCTTGGATACATTCTGCCAAGGAAAATGAAGCTACAGCATTCAAAATTTCTCCATTTGCTATAACTGATGATTCCACATATGGATGGTGCAGTGCTAGTTGGAGGAGAACTTTTTTCATGGAGTGTACAGAATGATCAATGAAAAATAATATCTCTGATGTGAGAGAAATTAAGCCTTTTTCCCAGGGCTGCTTTCTACCTTTAGTGTCCATCTGCCATCCAACTCTCACCTATGGCTCCAAGAAACTATAGCCTGCTTAGGGAGCATACACTAGCAAAAACCAAAAAACAAAACAAAACAAAAACAAAAACATACAAAAAAACAAGCAAACAAAAAAACATTTTGGCAGAAAAGTCAAATCAGGTTAAAGGAAAACAATGCCCATTGGTGAGTAAGGTGTCTACCCCAAGCATGTCAAGACTTCTTCAGTGGAATAAGTGGATGTGAACAATTTATTCCAATAGGCAATGAAAGTTGCTGAAGTAGACTCTGTGAAGTGTTTAGACCTTGGTTAGACATCAAAGTTGTCTATTGTATTCATTACATCCTGAGCCATCATCAGTCAGCTTGACTTTCTTCTTGCCATTCAAATTCTAATGATTCAGGAAGAGTTAGGTCTACAATTTCACATAACCTTCTCTCATTTAGATCTTAGATCTATTTTCATTTGGTGGGAGTCAAAAGATATCACCCATGTCATTTCATCATTTTTGTCTACCTTTGAGCCTTATGGTGGTAGGCAAGTAACAAGAGTAGCAGGTTCAGAAACATGGAGAGCTATAGTCACAACTCAGCATACAGGCAGCCATCCACATAGGGCCATTTTGTCACTACACCAAAGCAGTAGTGAGATTCTGCAATCTCCTTGGTGTCTGAGCAGCTTTTTTTTTTTTTTTTTTTTTTTAAGGATTGTACTGCTTATCAACCAGTGTGAGGAAAAAACCAGAAAAGATGCCTTCAAAATTGTCTGCTTCACTTAACCTAACCCTGGCCTGCTTATTATGGCAGATTGGGATTCTACTTTGTGGTTAAAACACACAAAAGGACAAAAACTTTTGTGAAAATGATTCTACTCGCCATTGGTTCATAGACATGCTCACTCATGGACAACATAAAATCCAGCAGATTTGAAAGACAGAAATCTTTTGTAAGAGAACTTGGTAGATTTCCCATCCAAATAGCAACTCTGAATAAAACAAGATTAGCAATGGAAGGCCAGTTTATTGAAGTTGGGGCTTAATACAAGTTTTTCAAGAGTGGTTACCATGAATATGAGTGTTAAACTAATGTAGATTTACAATCAAATCTCACATAATCAACAAGCTTATATGCTTCCCAACAGGAGTAAATTACAAACTCATGGAAACACGATTACCACTTGCAGGAAAGTTTTGTCACCCTCATCAGTGCACTTACTTCTATCATGACAAACACTTATGAGGTAAAAGAAAATTTTTGCTTTTAGCAACTCTTGAAGATAACATTTCACAGAGAAGATGTTGACTTGTGTTGGTAGAAGGAATTGCTAGGGGTTCGATATATTAATTAAATTATATTAACAATCTCCCTCTCTTACTCTCCCTCCCTTCCCTTCTTTCCCTTTCTCTTATCCTTTCTTACTCTTCTTCCCTTTCATTCTGCTCTCTCTCTCCCTCACTTTCCTTTTCCCTATATATAACCAACAGTGTATTAAATTATCAAATCTCACAATTGGGGCCCTGAGAAGATAGTTACTTAAACATGCAAGTGAATAGGAATTGTTTTTTCAAAACTTCAAACAAGTGTGTACTTTGATTCTTTTTGAAGAACAACTAATTAATACTTGGGAACATGCACCACTTACCAAGGACACATATTCCACCTGTGGACCACACCAATTGTGAAGAACTGTTTTTCTTCTATTAAGGCAAAATATGCTCCTCTGCTGAGTTCTGTCCTTTGGGGGCCAAACAAAACAAACCTTGCATATCTATGGCTGTTTTTGTGCTTCAGGCAATTAAATACATTTCATTTACAGCCTGGTTGCATTAGCAGTCAATGCAGTTTGAGATCTTTTTGGCTTTAATATAAAAGGGTCTTTGACCTTAAGAATTTCTAGTTATCTAAAGATCAATATGGGAAATCACAGTAGAATGAACAAGACAATACCACCTCAATTTCTTCTGTTGTCCTTATTTTAAAATATGTTAAACTTATTAAATATCTCTGTCCTAGTGGTCTTTTATGGGGGAGAGAAGTGAGGAGATAGAGGAAACTGGTCTCATGATTTCATTGGTATAGGGAATTCTCAATGAGGAAGATCATTTATTATAAAAGATTAATTGTCTCTTGCTCTTCAACTAACAATCTTAGAGAGCTGCATAGGGACTGAGACTTTAAGTGACTTGCCCAGGCTCACATCGCTGTTATGTGTCAATGGTAGAACTTGAATTCAGATTTTGCTGACTCTGAAGATAGATCTTTACCTATTAAGCCACAACTGCCTCCAGTAGCCATATATAAAAGGTATTTATTTTTATTATTGCCAAATCACCCTTCAGGGATACCGGAATTTTCTTAGCTGAATAAATCCCATCATATTCATGTGTGTAAATATGTATGTACATATACATAATATACATACACACATGTATGTGTATATAAACTATGTATATATATGTCTCTATATACATGCATATGTATATATACATTCAGAAATATTTGTACACACATATGCATATATAAATACAGACACAAAGTATATTTATATTTATGCATATACAGGCTATTATATATAAAACACACACATATATAATACATACTAACAGGAACATATGTATGTACATACACAAATATTTTCACAGAAAATTATTTTTACGGAGAGAACCTGAAAAATTTTCTTCATTAATTATAAAACCCCATAATTCTTCTAAGAGGGCAAGGAGTTAGGCAAACCTTACTTCTTTAAAAAGAATGTCTTACTATGTATTCCAGTGAAAGCTAGAACTAATACTTTTCTAATACTTTTACTCTTTCATAAATTTTTTTTTTTCATAAAAATGCATTCTACGGTATATGAGCCCACATAGGAAAGCAAGAATACATATGCTGATAACTGAGCTACTCTATGTAAGATAAATATATGTTATTCAATGCTGTCTCTTATTCAACCTGTGTTTTATCTCTCAATAATTTGTAAGTATTGGCAATTTATAACAATTCTTCTATCTTTAACCTAGTTCTGAAAAGTTTTCCCTTTGTATATGTGAGCAAGCAGAGGCCACTCTAGCTAATTGTTCAATCTCTATATGTCTGTGAGACTAATTTGCTTATAAGCAATTGTGGAACAAGAGGTAGTTAGTAGAAAAGGACTAACTAAATCTGTATGGCATTTTGAATAAAGATGTCTATGGTTCTAGTTTCCTCTAATTGAAAAAGGAGATCACTAAGAATGTGCTTCATGGATTGCTGAAATGTTCTCATCTTTTTTTCCTTTTGATGAAGTAATGTGAGGCATAGTAGAAAGAGAACTGGGTTTGGAAAGAACCAACTTGGATTTGAGTTGTAGTTGTTTAATTTTCTAAAGTTGTGTGCTGTTGAACATATCAACTTATTCCACTAAGCCTCAATTTCCCCATCTGTAAAATAAGATTTTTTTTCTTAAAAGATTTATTTACTCAAGAGTTAGGGTGGGCTCCCAGTCAAAGAGAACAAAGACCATGTTGTCTTCAGACTCTTCAGACTCCTTTCTTTTTTTCTGCCTTCTCTGCAACAATAGGGGCAGCAGAACCAGCATTTGCAGCAACAGCAATGGCCCCACCAGGCAGGCATGGAGAGCTGCCAGCTGTTCCCCTAAGCTATCACTATTCTATGTTCCTCAAGTAACTAATAAATTATTTTTTCCTTTAATTTCTTTCTTTTTTTCTAGTAAATTGCTTTATGAATCAGGGCAGAAAAATCAGGGCAAAAGGGAAAACCATGGGAGAGAGAGAAAAAAACAAAAACAGAAAAAAGGAGTGAACAGAGTACCTGTTGATTTGCATTTAGTTTTCTAATTCTTTTTCTGGATGCAGATGGCATTTTCTGTCCAAAGGCTAGTGGGATTTCTTTAGATCACTGAACCACTGAAAAGAACCAAGTCTTTCATAGTTGGTCATCATAAATTTTTGCTGTTATTTTATACAATGTATTCCTGGTTCTGCTTGTTTCACTCAGCATCACTTCATGTAAATCTTTCCAAGTCTTTCTAAAATCAGCTTGTTCATAATTTTTTATAGAACAATAATATTCCATTATCTTCATATACCACAACTTGCTCAGCCATTTCCCAATTGATTTTCCAATTCTTTGCTACCACAAAAAAGCGGCTACAAACATTTTTGCACATGTGGGTCCTTTTCTCTCCTTTATTATTCCTTGAATACAGACCCAGAAATAGCACTGCTGAGTCAAAAGGTTTTATAGCCCTTTGGGCATAGTTCTAAATTGCTCTCCAGAATGGTTGGATCATTTCACAACTTCACCAAGATGCATTAGTGCCCTGGTTTTCCCACATCCCTTCCAACATTTATAATTATCTTTTCCTGTCATATTAACCAATCTGAGAGGTATGAGGTAGTACCAGAGACTGATAGCTTCTTCAGAGAATCCTACTCAATCTCAATACCCACCCTATTGAAGATTTTTTTCTGGTCCCTGGGGTTTGGTGAATTGTTGCCGCCAAGGAGGTTAGGAGGTAGCCTATCAAGTCTCAGTGATCTGAGCTTTCAAGTCAGATCTGGTGGTTGCTGCCTGGTGCTGCAGGAACAGCAGGAGCTGTGGTGGCCATCAGATGCAAAGTGCAACCTCCACTGTGTCAAGGGCCAGGAAGTACAACGCAACAGCAGAAGCAGGAATTAAATCTCTACCCATTAGCCTCTAAAAGAAGAAAACGTCACCAGTCTTCAGCCAGGGCACCTTTTTTTTTCTTTTCTGTTTTCAATTGAAACAATTTTATTTCATAGTTGCCTTTAAAATCATAATGACAATACAGACTTCATATAAAAACAGTAATGCTAATAATCCCACTCTTTCTAGAAAATGATTAAATTTTCCTGCTTAAAGAAAATTCACCTAATTATAATTTTTCAGTTAATTTCTTGGAAAAAAATCCTTCTGGGACAAATTCCTAAGAACATTTCATTCTGTAACTCTGCACCTGGTTTAAAGCATAAATAACAATTGGCATATGGATAGAGGTGTTCGTTTTAGACTAACTAATATAGACATAGACTGGCTTCTACAAATCAGAGCTCCTTTGGCTTATGAGCCTTCTCTAAGGTTTAGCAGCAGCTTGAACACACTGTGTTTTTCTCTGTGGTCTTTCTTCAAAACCTTACAGGAAAGGAAACATGTCATCATCATCATAGATTGTGAACTCCAAGTCTTTCCCAACAATTCCACTGGAAATATTCTTTGTAGTTGTTCTATTCTGTAGGAAGTCTTTCCTGTAACTCAAGTGGACCATGTTGCACCAGCTTATGCAAAGTGCAGCCTCTGAACTTGGATATGCATTTTTCCAAATAAGTGCTGGCAGACTGTGAACAGGCTCCAATGGATATAGGCTAATAGTCATAGTAGTTTGCAGATGGACAGGTTGGAAGATGTGAGGATGATTTTCATCATAACCAGTGATGAGCAGTCCAATGCTCTCTGGCCACAACACTGTGCTGGTATCTAGATCTTACTTCCAATACTAGGAGAGACTCTGAAAGCAGTCTGTCAACACAAATCTGGAACCTAGGCATTCTTGACACATGAAGTTGTACAAGAATCTAGAATCAGCAGTGAGCCTAGCAATGAAATTCCAATATAATTTTCAACATGAAAAAAAATAAACTTTTTTTCTGATGAATTGCCAATTCTTTCTGTGTCTTTTCAAAATTACCAATACTTATGGCTTTTTTGTTTTGTTTTTGTTTTTGTTTTTTTGTTTTTGTTTGTTTGTTTTGTTTTGTTTTCATTTCAGGTCTTCAGTAACTGATTTTTGTTTGACAGCTACCATTGTATATTCTATTTGATAAATTTTTCCCTGATGGCTCCAAACAATACCATATTGTCATACTGGTTAGGAAACATTTTCTTGGTGTGGTGGACTGGGAATTTCCTGTGAAATAGTGCCTTGATTTAATTCAGGAAGTAAATAATTTTCTTTCTCACTGAAGATTTTTAAGCAAAGGCTGGATGCCCACTCAATAAGCTAGCTATACAGAGACTTATTTTTCAAGTATATCCAGGAGTAGAAATTAAATGGTCACTGGGTTCCCTTTCAACTCTTAAAAATCTATGATTTTCAGAAATTGAATAATGTTTAAGATCCTTCCCAGTTCTAAGAAGCAATATAATATCTCAGTGATCCCTCTCCAAAGTTCATTCTTTTACATGTGGTTATTTTCATATTATTAAGTTATAAGATCTCTTAGGAACTTCAGTGTTTACAGAAGATAATTGATCCTAAGCTGATAGTTTCATACTTGGTCTTGACCAGACCACATGTAACAGTAGTAAGGAAGCTTTTTTTTTTTTTTCTGCCATGGGCCATTTGGATATTTATAACATCATTCACAGGCCATACAAAATTATCAACTTAAAGAATTCAAGTAGTGGGAGGTTATTGTCACCTGCAATTGTCATGGCAGGGCTAGACCAAATGATTTCATGGGTTATATATGGCCTATGGACAAGTGGTTTCCCACCTTTGATACATAGAATATTATTATTTCTTCTGGGCACCATATTTTAATAAAGATTGATAAGCTAGAGAATTTCCAGAGAAGATCAAGCAGAATTTTGAAGCACCTTGAGTTTATTCCATAATTGAAGGAAGAAGAATTATTTAACCTGGATACCCAGGCAGGAGAAACTTGATCACTATCTTCAAATATATAAAGGGCTATTGTACAAAAAAAGGAATTATATTTAATATTCTTGGATGATCCTAAAGATCCTAACTGAGAGGAATGGATGGAAATTGTAAAATTACAAATTTAGGTTTGATGCCAGGATAAATGTCTGAATAATCAGGACTCTCTAAAAGTGGAATGAGTTATTTCAGAGATATTATCCTTCCCCCAATGTTTAAAAACAGACTGACTATATATATATATATATATATATATATATATATATATATATATATATATATATATATATATATATATACGGAATTCTTTTAAAAGTTTATTTTGCCTAGAAGACCACTGAGGTTTCTTCAGAATCTAACATTAGGCCACTTTGTTTTTTTCATTCTCTTGAATTCAGAAGGACCCAGGTTCAAATCTGGTCTCTGACACTTAACACTTCCTAGCTGTGTGACCCTGGGCAAGTCACTTAACCCCAACCTCAGCAAAGAAAATAAATAAATTAATTAATTAATTAAAAAAAAATACATAGTGTCCTTGATTTAGGTTCGCTTGGTTGTTTAAGTTCTCTTGAAATAAATACCTCAGAATGCTTTTTCTTTTTTTCTCCAATTTTTGGAAATATTTTTATTTAAGGTTTTGAGTTCCAAATTCTGTCTCTCCCTCCGTCCTTCCTTCCCTCCATTCTTTTTTCTTGAAAGAGTAAGCAATCAGATATGGGATATACATATGTAATTATGAAAAAAAACTTTTCCATATTGGTCATTTTCTAAAAGAAGATTCAAATAAGAGAAAAAAAAAGAAGAAAATGAAAACAGCAGGCTTCAGTGTGTATTCAATCTATAGATATAGATATAGATATAGATATAGATATATTTTTTCCTTTGGAGGTGAATAGTTAATCCTTTGGAATTGTCTTGGATCATTGTATTGCTAAGAATAGCTAAGACATTCACAGTTCTTCATTGAACAATATTGCAGTTTCTGTGTATAATGTTCTCCTGGTTCTGTTAGCTGCACTATGAATCAGTTCATGTAAGTTTTTCAAAGTTTTTCTGAATCATCCTGCATGTAATCCTTTATAGCATGATAATATTCTTGGGACATAGTTCCAAATTGTTCACCAGAATAGTTGGATAAGTTCATAACTTCACTAATAGTGCATTAATGTCCTAGTTTTCCCACATTCCCTCCAACATGCAGTATTGTCCCTTTTTTGTCACATTAACCAATCTGATAGGTATAAAGTGGTACCTCAGATTTGTTTTATGTGCATTTCTAAAGTCAATAATGACTTAGAGTATTTTTTCCTATGATTATATATAATGTTCTCTCTAAAATGTAATGTTCTCTGTTGAGGTTTTCTTGGAGGTCTCTGGGAGCAGCCTTTGTTTCAGTTCAGTAATCACCACAAGTGCAGCCAAGTGTTAAAGTTCAAATCCTTTCTTGTCTCCTTCAAAGTCTTATCTCCTTTCCTAGGGCCCAATTAGCTTTCCTAGAGGCCTATCTCTTTCCTCGGTTCCAAGAGCTTGAGCTCCTGCCTCCTTCTTTGCCCTCTGAATCTTTCTGAATCCAAAGGTTTGTGCATCAGCCTCCAGCCACCATAAAGGTGAACAATACAATGAATCTCTCTCAGCATCTGAGAGTTTCCAGTGCGCTTGTCTTTTTTGACACTGAGAACTTCTAGCTTATATGTTGTACACTGAATATAAACCAATCATTATATCACTAGGAAACCATTATTTGTTGTAGGATTAAATCAATGCTAAAGTAGATTTAACCATTGTCTTCTCAATTCCACTTAGTATCTTGTTTCAAGTTCTGGCCCATAATAATTATAGAAAACTTTGATTTCTTTGTCTGAAAACTGACTGTTCATATCCTTTTACCATTTATCAATTGGAGAATGAGTTGTATTCCTACAAAAAAAATTATAGGACTCAATTTGTTTTATATTTGAGAAATGAAAACTTTATCAGCAAAATTTGTTGCAAAATATTCTAGTTTTCTGCTTTCTTTATAATTTTTGTTGCATTGATTTCATTTGTTCAAAAACTTTTTAAATTTTATGTAATACGGGGCAGCTAGGTGGCACAGTGGATAGAGCACCAGCCTTGAATTCAGGATGACCCGATTTCAAATCTGGTCTTAGACACTTAACACTTCCTAGCTGTGTGACCCTGGGCAAGTCACTTAACCCCAGCCTCAGGAGGGGGGAAAAAAAAAATATATATATATATATAAAATACAAATGATCTAATTTACATTTTATAATGCTTTCTCTATTTTCTTTGGTCCTGAATTCTTCTCATCCATAAATCTGAGAGTTAAACTATTCCATGCTCTTTTAATTTGCTTATAGTATCAACTTTTATGTGTAAATCATGTACCTATTTTGATTTATCTTGGTAAATGTATGAAATATTGGTCTACACATAGTTTCTGCTATAGTGTTTTCCAGTTTTCCCATAATTTTTGTCCAATAATGAGTATTTGTTCCAAAAGCTTGGATCTTTGGGTTTTTCATATACTAGATAGCTATGGTCATATCCTATAATGTAATTTGTACCTAATCCACTGATCCACCACTCTATTTTCTATTTTATTGATTGTTACTGCTTTATAATACAGTTTGAGGTCAAGGACAACTAGATCACCTTCTTTTGCATTAAAAAAAAATTGATTCCCTTGAGCTTTTGTTTTTCTCATTGAATGCTATTATTTTTTTCTAGCTCTACAAAATAAAAAATAGTTTAATTGCTATGGCACTAAATAAATAGATTGATTTAGATAAAACTTTCATTTGTATTATATTGACTTGGCCTGCCCATGAGCAATTAATATTTTTCCATTTTTTAGATCTGACTTTATGTGAAAAGTATTTTATAATTTGGGTTCATATAGTTCTACTTTTTTTCTTGACAGGTAGATGTCTAAATATTTTATATTATTTAAAGTTACATTAATTAGAATTTCTCTTTCTATTTCTTGATGCTGGATTTTATTGGTAATGTATAGGAATGCTGATGAATTTATATTGATTTCTTTCGCATCCTGCAACTTTATTCAAATTATTAAATTCCAAATATTTTAAAATTGATTCTCTAGAATTTTCTAAATGTAACATCCTATCATTTGGAAAGAATAATAGTTTTGTTTCATCGTTATCTATTCTAATTTCTTTAATTTCTTTTTCTTCACTTCTTGCTATAGTATATTTTTTTAAAAAATAGAAGTAATAATGGGAGTCTTTGCTTTATCCCTGATTGTGTTGAGAAGGCTTCTAGTTTATCCCCATTACAGATAATGTTTGCTGATTGTTTTAGATGAATATGGACTATCATTTTAAAGTAAGCTCACCTATTTTTCTACTCTCCAATGTTTTTAATAGGCAATGGAAATTTAATTTGTCAAAGCTTTTTTTTTGCATTTATATTGAAAGGCTATTTCTTAAAACTTAAGGAAGTCAATGTTTAAAACAGCTCAATAAACCAGTAATTCATTTTATACATTGGCATTTTGTAATAATTGTTCAAGATGTAGGCAGTGTAAAGAACATTGAAGTTGTAGAGAGTACTTGCCTACAAGTCCTAGCCATGCTACTTATTACTGTTATTGGCCTTTAGCAAGTTTTCAAGTTCATATGCTTCAAAGAGAGTGTGTCAGCCTGGATGACCTCAAATGTTTTGTGCAAGTTCAGAATCTCATAACTTTTGAGATAAGAAAGAGTCTGTTTAGATAAATCTTGTGACTATGCTATTCCACTAATTGGGCACGTGTGGTTTGCTCTTTTCTTTCTATTTTACTTTTGGCATAATTTTCTCCATCTAAAGGCTAACATCTTGAGAATTTTTGCACAGAATGTTTACATGGAAGACATTCTCTCAATGCAGAATGGCAGGACTAATTTTTAAAAGTACATCTCTAGAGGCATTGCATATTGTTTTTTGATGTCTCTATTCTTGCCCATTTCCTGATATATCCCCCAATACACAGAAATCTACATTCAAGATTGACATTAACAGTGACTAAAATTTACATTTTTTATTCACCATTTATATCTGCAAAGATGTATAAATAAATGTATTGCATAACTAATTTGTTAAATAGAAGTAGAGGACTCTACTTTCAAGTCATTCTTTCTTCTGGGTTTAATAGGTATATGTGTATTTATCAATTTAGGTATACATACATATAAATGGATACTTATATAATTTTATATATATATGTATATATATATATATATGATCCTGAATTATAAATCCAATTATGCATGTATTTTACATATAGATGTATGTACCCATACACATACTTTCTCTCTATACATACATATTTTGTATATGTTTGTATTTTACATGTGTATTTTATGTGTGTTACATATATGTGTATACATATATGCACTACTTTGTGTGTGTGTAAACAGGATATATGCATACACAAATGTAGCATGTATGGGTTTATACACACATGCTGTATATGTTGTGTATATTCTTTCTGCACATATATGCACATGTGTGACTATACAGGGATGCACAATATATACATATATATGTATATATTCCTGTCTACATGTGTGTATAGACATATACCTACAAATAAATCCTATATATGTGTATTGTATGAATAGCTAGAAAAAAGTTCAGCAGACCCATGTGTTATCATTGCCAGGCATTGTGCTTTCCTTGTAAAACTGAAAACCAATTATGGACAAACAAATATAGTAACATAGTCTCCTGCCCCTCAGGGAAGAATGTAAGTGAGGCTTTTCCTGAGGTCATACATTCATAGGAAGAATGTTCACATCTGGCTCCTTGCCAATGCAGATTTACCCTTTTTTATATAGGCAAGTTCTATAAAATGTTCATTTCTTTAAATATATAAAATATTTTTTAAAAGATGATCTAGTAGAAGGAGAGGATAGAAGTTATTAAACTCCTTTCTAGAGTAATTAATTCATTGTTTCTTTTTTACAAGGCTGGATTTGAGAGGGGAAAGAACGTAATTGTGTGACAGCCGTGCCTTTCAGACCATAGTTCTGTTGTTTCTTTGGGGTTTATGTTGCTGTTGTTGTTTATGTGGTAACAGAAGGAGACACATCTCAGTGACATGTTCACAGAAAGCAATGGAAAATTGTCACCTAGCAGGAATAGCAGCATAAACAGGGATCTAGCCTTGGTCTGCCTCTGGCATAGTTTAAGAACAGCACTTATTACCAGTGACACTAGAAGGTCATCTATCTTTGGGTGCAATTTCTTGGGCAGTGAACCATTTGTGGGGTTAACAAAGATGATAAATTTAAAGTCTAGAACTTGTGGACTGAAGGAGGCAGTATCAGGCCATAAAAAAAGTAAACTAGACATCAGGAGCCATGGTATCTCATCTCAGCGGTACTTACTAACAATAAGATCTTGGACAAATCACTTTCCATGGCTGGACCCCGATATCTTCTTCTATAAAAAAGTAGGATTGCATTACACGATGTCTATGATGCAAAGATCCTAAGGTGCTATTATTCTAGGACACTCCTTCCAGGCAATAGAAAAATGAGGTTTAAAATGGAATCTAAGTCAGAATATAAATGATAAACACTCCAATATCTTTGCAAGAAGACCTCCAAATGTGGTCATAAAGAGACAGACATCACAAAAAAAAGTGACTGAATAACTAAAATATAATGAAGGAAGATGCAATGAAGGTATTTATATTTGATCCTAGTGCAAATATAATACTATAGCAACTAGGTGGCATCATGATGAATAGGGGACTGGGGCTAGAGTCAAGGAGATCTGAGTTCAAATTTTATCTCATACATTTACTAGTAGTCTATCCTTGGTCAAGTCTATTTGCCTCAGTTTCCTCATCTATAAAATTGAGAATAATACTTCCCAGGGTGGTCATAAGAATCAAATTGGATAACGATTACAAAGGTGCTTAGCACAATAATGTTTATATAGTAGGAACTATATAAATGGGAACTAACTACAACTCTCCCAACCCAGAAATACACACACACACACACACACACACACACACACACACACACACACACACACACCACACACTTATTAGAAATGAGGGGAGATGTGGGGAGATTGTAATTTGCTTAAAATCCAGGTATAATTGAGAGAATCAGTGTTTGGACTTGTAAACTGAGTTTTCTAATTCTCTCTGAATGTTTACTCTGTCCCCTAGTCTTCTTACCTTGGATGTTCACTTTCTTTGTGGTGGATCTGTGTGGCATATTGGTTCCTCTTAGAAACTCCTTTTTAAAGAAAATGCTCAGGCCATTCATGTCTACACTACACTCCTCTCTAGGCTCCACTCCTAACTGCATTGTTGTTGTGGTTGTTCAGTCATTCCATCTGACTCTTTGTGGCCCTTTTGGGGGTTTTGCTGGTATACACACTGGAGTGGTTTGCCATTTCTCTCTCCAACTCATTTTACAGATGTAGTGACTGAGGCACAAAGGGCTAAGTGACTTGTCCAGGGTCTGAGGCTAAATTCAAATTCAGGAAAATGAATCTTCCTGACTTCAAACACAGCACTCTATCCACCTAGCTGCCTACCTCCTCAGAACTCACCAATTTCCTTTCTGTTCCTCTAAAAACATCTGATTAAGAAGTTTCCTTGGTTCTCTTTCATGCTTGAATACATTCCCTCCTAATCTCTGTCTCCTGTCTTTCTTCAAGTCTCAACTAAAGTTATTTGTTTCAGAAAGCCTTTCCCAATCCCTTTTAATTTTTAGTGCTTTCTCTCTTTTTCTTATTTCCTTTTTGCTCTGTTCATAGCTTGCTTCTACATACTTATTGGTTTGTTGCTCACCCATTGTGAGCCTCTCAGGGACAAGGAACTTCTTTTACCTTTTTTGCAACCCCAACAAAAACTTAGTGCAGTGTCTATCACATGGTACATTGACTACCACACTGTACCATGATAGTCATTTAATAAATGCTTAATGACTCACTGACAAAGGGAGTTCTAGGGGCTGAGTTTAAGTGATTTGCTCAGGGAGACCCAGTTAGCTTGTCTCAGAGGTAAAACTTGACACTAAGTCTGCCTGTTGCCATGGTCACCCCTCTATCCATTATGTCACACTGTCATGTTGACAATAAAAAAAATACAAACCATTGCCTACATTCTTAAAATTTATATAATTGTTTCTGCTGGAGAATTTGCATGTGTCATGTCTTTCCCTTTAGTGACTTAGTTCTTCAATATTTCAAGATCTGTGATTTAATTGGTATGAGTCCCTCCTCCACCAATGCATATTAAGCCATCCAGGATTTAGCAGATGGTATTCAAGGATTTCTGTGCCCTTTCTTTGTCCTTAAATCATATCCCTGGGTGATGAGCCACTCCAACTTAGAACCAATGTTCCTTAGACAAAAACTCACAATTTGCTGCTGAGTCTCATCACAGAGTCATCATCTTAACTTGATAGGACTTTCTAGAAGTCACCCTTTTTTGGCAAAGTCTTTGATATGATAGGCCCACATTGATATGGGATTTGAGTCTGGTTATGGATTTTTAGGAGAGTAGAATTTAATAACTATTATTTTTACAAGACATAAATTTACAAGTTTTTGGCAGCTTTAGAGGGGTCATGCATGCTCTTACTCATGTAGAATATTAATTATGCAACCAAAAAAGGCCTTTCATCAATCAGGAAGGGGTGAGGGAGGTGAGCAATTTCTAAGTATGTTTTCCAGTTGCTAATTTCCAACTTCATTCAATCAATTATCTGTCAATCAGTAAACTATTACTATGTGCAGGCAATGTGCTAAGTGTATTGCAAATATCTTGCTTAATTCTCACAAAAACTCCATAAGGTAGATAGTATTATTATCCCCATTTATAGTTGAAGAAACTAAAGAAGGCAAAGATTTAAATGAGTTGTCAAGGTCATAATGATTAGTGTTTGAGGCTGAATTTGGATTTAGGGTTTTTTTTTTGTTTTTGTTTTTTTTTATTAAACTTCAGGCCCAAAATTTTATCAACTGTATCATTCAGCTTCCTGGATATGATGCATCTCTTAAGACAGTTTGGCTATCATTTATTTCTCCTGATTTACATTGAACTTGTAGTCCACTAAAATACTTAAGGATCTAGGGGTTTTATGGATTGTCAAATTCACTGTGCATAAAGATTATTATTTGTGGGAAAGAAGTAGATAATAGTAGGGTAAAAGCAAAGACTTGGCTGAGCTCTTCCAAATTTTCCCCTAAACACCTTTAAAATTATGAAATGAGTTCTAGAACAGTAAAACCAACAAAAGAATGGAGTGAAATAAATTTCCAGCCCAAGTAACAACAATAACAAAAAGAACTAGTACATGGAAAGTTAATATGGTCACAGGGAAAATCAAAACACAAATTCAGAATATCATGAAGTCCCAGACAGGTACATGCAAAAATTTAAAAAACAAAAGTTTGATTTGGTCCCAGGGCTAAAAATAATTCTCTTAAAGAGCTCAAAAGAAGATTAGAAAAATAAAATTTGAGAGGCAAAGGAATATTTGAGAAAATAAATAAGAATGATACAAGAAATTCAAGAAGTTAACATCTTTGTAAATGTGACAAAAAGATATTGAAGAAAATGACACCTTAGTAAAGCAGAATAGAACAAATGATAAGAGACACAAAAATTGACTATTACTTAAAAATCAGAATTTACTAATTTGAAAAAGAAGTACAAAAATTCACATTGAATAGAACTTTTTAAAAAGTAGAATTGGCCAAATTTGATGGGGAAGAAAGGGTAAGGCAACACATAAGCTCACTATAGAAAATAATTCCTTAAAAACACCACAAGACAAGAAAAAACAATCAAACAAAACCAAAATTCAGAAAAAAAATAGAAAAATGTAAAATAGCTCATTAGAAAAACAACTGATTTGACAAATAGATCAAAGATAGATAATTTAATAATGTTTGGACTACTTGAAAGTCATGATCAAAAAGAGCCTAGATAGCACATTTCAAGAATATCATGGAAAGTTGCCCCAATATCCTAAAGATTGAAAGAATTTCCCCTTCTCCTGAAAAAGATCTCAAAATAAAAACTAAAAAATATTATAGCTAAATTCCAGAGGTTAAAGAGAAAATGCTGCAAGCAAACAAAAAGAAACAATCCAAATATCATGGTGGCACAGTCAAAATTACACAGGAGTAAGCAACTTCTACATTAAAAGTTCCAAATCCTTGGAAAATGATATCCCAAAGGGCTAGAAAGCTATGACAAAAACAAAACAAACAAACAAACAAACAAACAAAAACAAAAAAACAACCCACCAAGCAAAGCTAAGTAAAATCTTTCAAGGAGAAAAAAAAAAGGATATTTAATGAAATAGAGAAACTCTCAAGGATTCCTAATGAAAATACTAAAGCTGAATAGAAAATTTAACTTTCAAATACAAGAATCCAGAGTAGAATAAAAAGGTAAAGAGGAAAGCAAAATCATAAGGAATGCAATAAAGGTAAACTGTTTATATTCCTCTCAGAAAAAAAGAATTGTGACTCCTAAGAATTTTATAATTATTAAGGCAGTCAGGATATATACAGAGAGAGGGCAGAGGTGTAAGCTGACTATGATGGTATAATATTGAGAAGGAAGAATTCATTGCAGAAGGATGAAGGATAAGATTGAATGGGATATATTCTTTTACATAAATAGTTACAAAAAAGTTAATTCAGAGGAAGGGAAGATGGAGGCAATATGTGAACCTTACTATCAATGAAATTGGCTCAAGGAAAAATAGAATACACACTCAGTTGTGTATAAAAATCTGTCTTACTCTATAGGGAAATAGGATAAGAAGATTTAAAAGAAGGAGTAAGGCTGATAGAAGGGAGGGCAGATTGGGGAAGGCAGGAGTCAAAAGCCCTGGGAAGTGAAAGGGTTAATGAAGAAAAGGTTAAAAAGACAGAGAGAGGGAAACTGAAGAAATAAGATGATTATTTTTAAAAAAGCATTTATGGCATGTTTCTTTGATAAAGACATGATATCTCAAATATATAGAGAGATGAGTGAAATTTATAAGAATGTCATTCCCCATTTAATAAATGATTAAACTATGCAGACAGACATCTTCAGAAATCAAAACTATCTATAGTCATATAAAAAATGCTCTAAATCACTATTGATTAGTGAAATGGATATCAAAACAATTCTGATATACCACCTCACACCTATTGAATTGGCTAATATGACAGAAAAGGAAAGTGACAAATGTTAGAGGGGATGTAGGAAAATTGGGACACTAAAACATTGTTGGTGAAGTTGTAAACCGATTCACCCATTTTGGAGAATAATTTGGAACTACATCTAATTGGCTATAAAATCTTGTATATTCATGAACCCAGCAATGTCTCTTTTAAAAATTAACCCTTTCCTTTGTGAATCTGAGAAGCTGTAGCATTTGCAGTGGCCACACCCTGCTAAAACTATCACAGCTATTGGGCTAAATTAGGCTGATAGTAACTGATAGACTTCAGATTGTCGGTGAGTTAAGTGTATGTGAAGTATGTGAAGACTTCCTGCAGCAGAATGAGCAATAAGAACAATTTCTTCCAAAGTGCACCAAAGCAGCTGAGGAGACATTGTGACATGCTTAGAGCTAATCAGAAATGGAAGACCCCAAGTTCATACACTGCATCTGGGGCCATCTCTGATGCAGTCATCCTGATTTGTCCTGCCACAATATGATCTGGAATTCCCAACGAAATTCCTAGGAGTTTGAGTGGAGAGAAATTATGAGCTGATTAAGGAAGATGAAGAATTTGAATGTTTATAGATAATAGTTGCCAGAATCTTGGCTTGGTGATAGTTTGATTGAACTTCAAAGGAAAAAAAAGCTGCTGAATAATGTTGAAAGAGAGTCTGGAAGTAGAAATGGGAAACAAGGAGTATTTGGGGTAAAAATGGAATCAATACCCCAAAGGGTGAATAGAGATATATTGGCAATTGGATGAATGTAGGTCTTAACCAAAGTTGTTTGAAAAAAAAAATTCTGGTGGGGAGTAGTTAAAAATGAAAAGTTTTAAGATAAAAGCAAAATTTTTAATTATGGAATGGAAATTTCAGAGAGAGCACAGTGGAAAACAAAACTAAAGCTATAGTCCAACGGCAGACAAAGGATAAGGCTGAGAGGATTAGGGATAAAGGATAAACAGTGGACCAAGAAGAATGGGATTTATGCAATAATAGCCAGAAGGTCAGAGTCAATGGGATAAGGAGAATATGATGTGGGAATTTACTAACAATTGAATAATGGTTCCATAAAGATTATCAGTGACTGGGAAGAGGTTTATTGAGAGAGTCACGTGATTATATCACTGTTCTGAGCCCTGCCTCAAGGTTCAGCCTTATGAGATGATGATATTATGCTTTCTAAAGTCCAATGGGCTCTTCTTCCTATACAGAGAAAGAGAAGAAGGTATGGCTTGGGGGAGTTACAGTTTGGATACAGGAACTGATTGTTCTATGTGGATATGGTCAAGGAATTAGCCTGGATGGTGTGAGAGGAGATTCTCCAGTAAAGAGAGAATCTAGAAATAGAGTAGCCCATATTGGGGTTTATGCAGAGCTAATTTATATTTATTTTGTACATATTCTGTTTATAGTTATGTAATATGTACAGTATTTTCCCCAATAGAAAATAAGCTCCTGCAGGTTATTATTGCCTTTGTATCTCTACACTTATCAAAAATTATGGCATATAGTTAAGACATATATCTTTTTTGAATGACTGATATATATATATATTATTTGAGATGAATCTTAACTCTTTGTTTACTTCTTTGTAATAGGTTGTGCCCTTAATTAATATGTCCTTTTGAATGAGTATGCTCATGTTCTTTTCAAGAGATGTAGAAGAAATGTGAAGAAAAATTTTCCTTTGTCTTAACATTACATTGGTTCTAAAATGGAGAATCAATAATGTCTCATCAAACTGCTATATCTCCTCTAGTCCCCTAAGGCTCTATGCATAATGGTTGCTTAATAAATGCATTGAAATTAGTGAATGAATAAGCCAAATAAGATGTTCTTCCCTTGATCCATGAATTTTTTTGTGTGTATATTTCACCTATTTCTATAACTATTTCAATTAAATTAGCTTTCTCTGTAATCCTATGTATTTTATTTTTATGCACTTAAAAATCTTTATTTTTTCTCTGAAGAAAAGTCTATAGATTTCATCAGAATGCTACAATGGAAAGAAGATTAGGAAGCCCTCATCTAAATTTTCTCTCCCTTTCCTGCTGTATTGCTTCTATTACATGTGCCAGAAGCATGTTAAAGAACATGTTATTTACCTTCATTTATTTTGGGGTTGAATGTACTTAATGTCACTTGTGTAGCAGCAAAGTATTATCATGTTACTGTAACAACTTCTGTATAGAACTTTGTGATAAATATAATATAAAACATGTAGATAAAATATAGAAGGACTATGCTTGGGTGAAAGGTCAGGTCAATTCTCTGAGAGCCTCCACAGCTCTGAATTGTGATACTTGAAGGAGTTGCAAAGCAGCCTTTACTGACACAGGTGTTGCTTGTGGACTGGGAAAATAACTTGGAGACAGAGGGAAGAGGAGAGAGGTCAGACAACGCAAAAGCCTTTCAGTGGGGAGGTCAGAGAACAGCAACTGCTTCATTAATATCTGCTCAAAAAAGAGATGACAATTCCAGGTACTAGTGCCTGAATTCTGGAAACCACAAGAACCACAGATAACACTCTTCAATAAAGAATGGGATTTCAGATGTCCTTACAAGGTTAAGGTTTAAGGCAAGAGGGAAATGTGGGATCAAAAAAAAAAAAAAAAGGAGATGGCTTAGTCATGTGGCAAGATTAAAAGATAAAGTATGGATAATTCCACCACTCTATAGTTACTGAAAAGAATCAAAGGATAAGAAAGCATTTGTCTGTATTAACATAAAAATATATATACATATATACACTGAAATGTTTAATTTGATCACTTATCTCACCAAGAGCTGAGATTTCATTGGTGTACACAAATTTTTCACAGTTAGTAGACAAATGTATAATTGTGTGTTTAATGAAGAGTTGTTATATTAAATATCATAATAAAACTATAAAGTTTTACAAATTAATAATCTTGTTGTCTATAGGAGATTATTGGGATGTCACGGAAGCAAGGGCAAAAGCTTTCTTTAAAAGAAAAGTAAGTAATTGTGCCAGGGACTAAACTTTCTTTGGCTGGCTGGCTTATGTTGGGAAGAGTTCTTGAACAACTCATATCTAAGTAGAACGTTGAACATGTGGCACAGTGGATAGAGCACCATCCTTGAATTCAGGAGGACTCGAGTTCAAATCTGGTCTCAGAGTGCTTAACACTTCCTAGCTGTGTGATCCTGGGCAAGTCACTTAACCCCAGCCTTAGAAAAAGAAAAAATGAAAGAAAAAAAAAAATAGAAGGTTGAACATGATCACTTCTCTTTTGCCTAAATGGAGATGAGGGACTTTTTTTTTTTTCACCTATAATAAATTATCAACAAAAAAAGAGAGAGGATATGTATAATCCTGTAGGCCAAAATGTTACTTATTACTTTAATAAAAACTTAAATATTTTTAAGAGAATAACATGGCTAAATGAAACTTCTGCCCCCCATCCCTTCCTCCAATGCTCTAAGTCATTTGTCTGATTTGTAGCCATTTTCTGCAGCTGTGTAATGACTATAAAACTGGAAAAAAGCATAAAACATGAAAGAAAGGTGTTGAAGTCAGCCTAAAGGTACTACATTCCTGACAGCAGCTTGTAAAGCAGTTAAGATTTAGCTGCTGTGGGGTAATGATGATGTTTCAGTGGGAGGTGAAAGGAGGTGCTGAAATGAGGGGGCCAAAGCAAGTTAGAATATGATAGCGTTGAAAAATGACAATTGTGAATTTTTCAGTGGAGTGTGAAGGGGTAAAGAGAAATTCATAGTAATAAGGAGCCCATAGAAAGAAATTAGTTACTTAATGCACATTTAATGATATATTTACTTTCTCATCTCCATTCTTTTGGAATGTAGGTACAGGGAAGGGAAAGAGAGTGCATTTTTTTTTCATTCTTTTTAGAAATTTCCTTTCTCATGGGAGGATATTTAATAGAAAGCACCTGGGTTGGTTTCTATAACTTAGAATGCTTTTTCTCTCATTTATCCTTCTCAAAAGCAGGATTCCTTAGAAAATCTGGGATAACTGATAAACTAAGTGAAAAGCAGAGCAAACTTTAATATTTAAAAGATTTCAAAAACTACCTACCTCATAGGAGTATTGTGAGAATTAACTGAACTAATATGTGTAATTTATAAACCTTAAATGTTTATAATTATTATTATATATAGGGAGTATTCAGGATGAAACTTCTAAATTTAATCCATAATAAAATCAAATTTGTTTTTTTTTCAAAGTTACAATATTTTCAAAATAGCTCAGATTATATTCTATATATCAAGTAATTCTGGAAAAGTAAGCATACACAAATCTAAAAAAGATATCTTTCCTATGAATATCTTTTATATTTGTTGTCTTAAACAAGGTGGTTCTAAGAAGGGCAAGGTAAAATGGAGTAGGAATAGGGCTCAAATTATTTCAGTTTCAGATAAACAGATGTTTTGCTATTTGACCCCATGTCGTCATTGTCGTCTTCTTCTTCTTCTTCTTCTTCTTCTTCTTCTTCTTCTTCTTCTTCTTCTTCTTCTTCTTCTTCTTCTTCTTCTTCTTCTTCTTCTTCTTCTTCTTCTTCTTCTTCTTCTTCTTCTTCTTCTTCTTCTTCTTCTTCTTCTTCTTCTTCTTCTTCCTTCTTCTTCTTCCTTCTTCCTTCTTCTTCTTCCTTCTTCTTCTTCTTCTTCTTCTTCTTCTTCTTCTTCTTCTTCTTCTTCTTCCTTCTTCTTCTTCTTCTTTTCTATTTCTACTACTACCTTCTCGGCTCCTCGTTCTTTATTGTAATTCTCACTAGGAGAATATTAGGTTCTGTGACCTTTGACTGATATGATCCCATGTTCTCTGGTACAGACATACCTGAAAGAATAGAAAAAGAATTAGAAGGTATTGCCAAAGACACAGTTATTGCTAACTTTCACTTATCATTACTTTATAAGATTGTTGGTGTATTTTGTACCTAAAGATTTCTAACAGCTTTATAGTCCAGTCCATTCCACAAATTTTTCCAACAGGGACTGAGAAAACGCAGGGAAATGCAGAAGCCAACCAAGAAATAAAAATTTTCTTGTCTAAATTGGTTCACCACAAAGAGATTTCAGGTTCTCCTGGTCTTCCTTGTCAACATAGTCAGTACTACAATATAATAAGCAATTTATAAACATGAACAAGAAGCTCTATAGCAAGATTCTGAAGGCAGCATTAAGGCAAAAACTTTGATGTCTTTGTTAGACTTATGAACAGTAAATAATGCCTTCTTTTCTACCTAAGAAATTGCTCTGGATTTCTGATAATCACAGAAAAGATTCAGACATAATAGTCCTATATAAAGTCAAGATTTGAGGGAAATATCAAATATCAGATCAAGAGGCAGAGTAAAATAGTATGGAACTAGGTTCAAGCCGTAACATTCTAATATTGTAAAGGAGTCAGTCACTTAAGTTGTTCAATTGACAAACTTTTTTTCCCTTTCTCTTCTACCTCTTTCTGGATTAGGCAAATGGAGTAAACCAAAACCTATGTCATTGTAACATGCCTTGAATCAAAATAAATTTATACATTGTATCTGTTTAAAAATGTGTTTCTACCACTTCAAGCTATCACCTTAATATCAGGAGGTGGACCACATTCTTTATCACCAGTCCTCTGGAAATATAGCTGGTCATTGAAATGATCAGAGTTCTTAAATCTTTAATTCTCCACGCCCCACTCCCAATTCAACCATTTTAATCCATAATAAAATCAAATTTGTTTTTTTGGTGAAGAATGTTTCCTTTCAAAGTTTTACCTAAACTAGAAGTGCCAAATGTTATTGAGTGACCACATGTAGCCCATAACACTCTTGAGTGCAGCCTAAACTAGATGAAAATAGAATGTGGAAGTATTTAACAAAATAAATAAAAATAGTACAAAAAGTAGATTATGATGTATTATGACACATTGTAAAACTCAATCAATATGTAGCCTGCAGGGATTCTTAGTTTAGTCTGTACAGATTTAGTGGGCTTTAGAAGAGATTGTTTACTATGATTCAGGCTATCTGGAAGCCTAGCTATTCCCTGAGGCAATCAGGGATTAGCACAGATTGGATTGTCTCAGTATACAGGTCTTTTGTTCTTAAGTTCATCTTTCTTTTAAGTGAACTTTTGATTTCAGTTCCACCCCTGGGGGAAGTCTCTGGAAACCCCTCCTCAGCTCCCCACTCACCTTTCAAATTTCTTCTGAGTTTCTTTACCAATTGAATGGAAGCCTTTCCTTGCTAGTAACAAACTTTCTGTTTCTTCCTCAAAAGTTTGAATTCTTTAATCTATCTTTTCTCTTATTACTTCCTCCTTTCCTTGCTAGTAACAAACTTTCTGTTTCTTCCTCAAAAGTTTGAATTCTTTAATCTATCTTTTCTCTTATTACTTCTTCCATTTTCTTATTACCTTCCTCTCATTTCCCTGTGAGGTAAATGTAAATGAATTTCTACATCCAAATCTCTGTGTGTATATGACAAACACTTAAGAAATATGGACAGATCCTTTCCTCTTTGAATCATATACTCAACTGAAGTGATTCAATCATTACCTATTCTCTTATCCCCTCCAATTTTCCCCACTATTATAAAAACTTTTCCTTGCATTTTTTATGTGAGATAAATTTCTCCATTCTTCCTCTCTTCCTTCTTCTCCTTCTATATCCATCTCTTTAACCCTTCCATCCTTTCTTTGAAATCATCTCAACAAAATCAAATCATACTCATGTACTTTGTATAAGTAGATATCTAACTGTTCTAATGTTAGTAAAGTCATTAGTAATTAAATGTATCATCTTCCTATACAAGAATGTAAATAGTTTAACTGTATTAAATCACTTATGAGGTCTCACTCATGTCAAATTTTTTTGTATTTCTCTTATTCATGTGTTTGAAGATCAAAATTTCAATTTAATTTTGCTTTTTTCATCATGAATTCTTAAAAGTCCACTATTTCAATAAATATTGATTTTTTTTTCCTTGTAGAATTATATGAAGTTTTGTTGGATAAGCTATTCTTGGTTGCAATCCTACCTCCTTTATCTATGTATTTGCTCTATTTTAATCTTTTCATGTGTTTTAATCTGTAAAATAATACATAAAATATTTTTATTTCATTTTTTTTTCCTGTTTACTAGCCTATGCTTTACTTCTGGAAAATTACCTGATATATTTCTAAGAAGTAGAATAACCTTAATTCAAAACATTCAGAAGACACTATAATTATATTCAAATGTATTTTATGCAATATTTTCTTAAGTTGTAATTTTTTTCTTTTTGCTTATCTTTCTGTTTTATATGTGTGTATGTATATATATATATATATATATATATAAAACTGAGGGAGGGACATTAAAGTTTCATGTAATTATTGCATTAGCTATATCCTTTTAGTTAACTAAATAAATCTTTATAAATTGGAATAACATATCATGTGGTTAATTTCTTAATATTTTTTAAAGTATCATGCCATTTCCCTAACACTCTTTTTCTTTCCTAAAATTTCAATTTTAATTTCAGCTCCATATTCCAAAGAAATATGTAGAAAATAATTCCTTCAAAATCAGAATTGACCAAATGGCAAAAATGTGTAAAACCTCACTGAAGAAAATAATTCCTTAAAAATTAGAATTTGTTAAATGGCAGCTAATCATCCATGAAGCACCAAGAAGCCATAAAGCAAAGTCAAAAGGGGGGAGGAGAGAGAGGGGAGAGGAAGTGAAATGTCTCATAGGAAAAACTATAAACCTGAAAAAAGAATGAAGAGATATTTTAAAATTTATTGGACTAGCTCAAACACATCCTAAATTAAAATTTATACATCATATTTCAAGGCATTATAAAGGGGAAAAAAACAAACAAGAAAAAACACTTACATATCAGAGAATCAAAGGGAAAGGAATTAAAGAATCCACTGATCACTTCCTGAAAGAAATCTCAAAATGAAAACTTCTAGGAATATTTCCATCAAATTGTATATCTCCCAGTTCAAGGAGAATATATTGTAAACAATCAGAAAAAAAGAATTGAAATACTATGAAGCCACAGTAGGGATCACAAGATTTACATTAAAAGAGTATAAGACTTAAATTGAGTATAATCCCTTATTCTTTAGTGATTTCTGTCATGTCCTATTTTTTGGGATTTAATTTGTGGTTTTCTTGGCAAACATACTGGAATGCTTTGCCATTTTCTTCAGCTCATTTTATAGAAGAGGAAACTGGGGCTTATAAGATAAGATAAATCTTCTTCATTCCAGGCTCAGTACTCTTACTATGATGTTCCCTAACTACCTCAAACATAATCATGTGCGGAGGGGAGGAGAGGAGAGAAGAAAATGGATATTTAATGAAATAGATAACTTTTAAGCATTCCTCATCAAATTGAATAGAAAATCTTACTTCCAGATACACGAGTCAAGAGAAGCATAAAAAAGCATATATAAGTTAGAAATGATAAGAAACATAATGAGTTTCTGTATGGGGAGATGACATAATGTAACTCCTCAGAACTTTATTATCATTAGAAAAATTAGAAAATATCTACTTAGAATGACTTGGTTATGTTGGACTGATCTCAGAACAAGTATAAAATGGGGAGAAAGAAGGAATCAGTGGGAGAAGACAAAAGGAAAGGAAGGAGAAAATGGGAGGGGGAGCAGATATTGATTGAAACTCTCTCTTATTTGAACTTTTCAAAGAGGGAAGATACACATGTACACATGCACATACAGAATTGGGTCTAGAAATTCATCTTATCCAACATGAAAATAGGAGTGGAAAAGGCTAAAAGAAAAAGCAGTGGTAAGAGGAAGATTAGACTAAAGGAGGCAGAGATAAAATAAATAAATAAAAAAACCTAAACATTTTCTTCAGGAGAGGACAGAGTAAAAGAAAAGAAAGGTAAGTAGAAAAGAATGGAAGAAAATATAGTTACTAATCATATCTGTGAATAAAAATGGAATAAATTTACCTCCCCAAAATAATAGCAGTTAGCAGAATGTTTTAGAAATCAGAATCCAACAATACTTTTTTTTTTTTTTTTTTCACAAGAGACATATTTGAAATAGAAAGAAATACACAGAATTGAAATAAGGAACTAGAGCAAAGTTTTATTTAGCTCACACACACACACACACACACAAACACAAAAAGACAAGAGTTGCAATCATAATCTTGAACAAGTCAAAAGCAAAATAGTCTTTAAAAGAAACATTCAGAGAAATTACATTTTGCTAAAATACATTCTCAGTTCTTGAAGAAAATGTTAAACCAGTTACATGATGGGATACTAAAACTATGTAAGTGGGGTCCACCATTTAAAAAAATAAACAAGAAAAAATTTTGAAGTTAGATATAATAGATCTTTGTAGAACATTAAAAGGGCATAGGGAAGGTTATAAATTTTCTTAGCTGCACATGACAGCTTCCTAAAACTTGACCATATATTAGAACATAAACATCTAACAAAAATACAGAAAAGCAGAAATATTAAATATATACTTTTGGGGTCATAATGCAATGAAAATTATATTCAACAAAAGACTTGAAGTGGAAATTAAAAATTAAGTGGAAACCAAATCATCAAATCCTAGAGAATAAATGGGTCAAAGAAAAAATAATAGGAACAATCAATATCATTAGAGATAATGACAACAAAATGACAATATTAACAAAATTTGTGGAATGTAGTTGAAACAATACTTGGGGAAATATTATATCTCTAAATGTTTACAAATCAGTAAAGGAGAGAAAAAATGAATCAATGACCTGCTCATACAACTAAAAATCAAAAAAAACATATAAAGAACACATTAAAAATCCCCAATTAAACAACAAAGTATAAATTATAAAAATTAAATGACAATAAAATTGAAAGAAAAGTAGGAGGTTGTTTTATTTAAAAGCTATAAAATAGATGTCATAGGTTTTTAATATACAAAAAATTTTTTAAAAAAGGGAGAATGCATCATCAATGAAAATGAAATTAAAGCAACTATTAGAATTTTGCCAAATTACGTCAATTAATACTGACAATCTAAATTAAATTCATTGATATTTATAAAAATATAAATTGCCCATATCAATAAAAAAGAAAAAGAAATCAGACAAGCCCTAAATGAGCTCCCTAAGAAAAATATCTCTAGCACCAGATAGATTTATCAGTGAATTCTACCAAACATTTAAGAAATAATTAGTTTCAATGATATGTATATATTTAATAGGCAAAGAAAGATTTTTATCAAATTTTTTTTTGTGACAAAATATTTTAATTCTTAAACCAGGGAGAGTAAAAAAAAGAAAGAAAGAAATTTAAGAAGTAAAGAAGAAAGAAAGGAAGGAAGAAAGGAAGAAAGAAAAGAAAAATATAGACTGATTTTCCCTAATGAATATTGATGTAAACATTTTAAATGCAATACTAGGAAGAAGATTACAGCAATACATCACAAAGATCATACAATATGACCAGGTTGGATTCAATATTAGGAAACCTATAATTGCTCATATTAATAACAAAAACATCAAAACTCATGATTTTTATCAATAGATACAGAAAAGGCTTTTGAAAAAATACAGCAACCATTCCTATTTAAAAATATTAAAAAGCATAGGAATAAATAGAACATTTCTTAAAATGATAAGTAATACCTATCTAAAGCCAACAGCAAGCATTATCTGTAATGAGGATAAAAAAGAAGCCTTTCCAATAAGCTCAGTGGTGAAGTATGATGTCCATTATAACTATCAATATTCAATATTGCACTAGAAATGCTAGCAAGAGTAATAGGACAAGAAAAAAATATTGAAGAAATAAGCATAGACAGTGAAAAAACAAAATTATCAATCTTCATAGATATATGTTGGCTTAGTTAAAGAATCTTAGAAAGACAATTAAAAAAAAAAAAAAAAGCCTAGTTGGAATAATTAACAATTTTAACAAAGTTGCAGGATATAAAATAAACTTACACATTTGTAACACATCAGCATTTCTATAAATTTCTATAAAACACAGCAGAGAGAAAGAAATACTATTTAAAATAATGGAAGATTATTAAATACTTAATCTGTTTGCTAAAAGATACACAGGAAGTTTGTGAAAAAAATTACAAAACACTCTACACAAATAAAGACAGATCTAAACAATTTGAGAAATAATAATTTCTCATGTCAAAATAATGACAGTACTGTTTAAATTAATTTATGTATTTTGTGCCAAACTACTAAGGAATTACTTTAGTAAGTCAAGAATATAAAGAAAAGCAAAGGGGAGAAAAATGAAGGAAGATAGCTTAACAATAACACATCTTAATTTATTCTACAAACTGGTAATCATTAAGGCAGTTTGGGACTGGATAATAAATATAATGTTTGACCAATGGAATAGATTAGGTACTCAATATATAGAAACAAATAAGCACAGTAATCCAATATTAGATAAAATAAAATATCCATGCTATTGTAGCAAAAATTAACTATTTGACTAAAAATTGCTGATCATAATCTGGAAGAATCTAGGCATAGACCAGCTACATACTATGATGTAAACTCAAAATTAATGCTTGATTTAGATATAAAGATTAGTACCATATGCAAATTAAGGAAAAATTACCTGTCCTATATATGAATGGTGGAAGACTTCAAAACCAAACAAGAGATAGAAAGCTTTATAGGAGGTAAAATAGCAAATATTGGATATATTAAATAAGAAAGTTTCTGCATAAACAAGAGTAGCCCAGCCAAAATTAGAAAGAAAGGTAGGGAATGAGGGGAGGGGGGAGGAAGGAGAAAGAAGTATCAAACTTTCTTTAACAAACCTCTCATTCCTTAAAAATATAAAGAACTGAGCCAAAATTACAAAAATAAAAGCCATTCCCTAACTGACAAATAGTCAAAGGATATTAACAAGTAGTTTTCTGAGCAAGAAATAAAAAGTTATTGATAGGAGGAAAATATGCCTCATATTACTAATAATAATGGAAGTGAAAACAATTCTAAGGTACCATCATTGTATTTACTAAGGTGATCTAAAAGGAAAATGACAAGTAGTAAAGAGAATATGGGAAAAGAAGTAGACTGATATACTATTGTAGTTACTTAACCCTTTTTAACTCAATTTGTTCATTTCTAAAATGAGTTGGCAAAATAAATGACAAACCAGTCCAGAATCTTTGCCAAGAAAATTCCAATGGTGCCACAAAAAGTAGGATTTGACTGAAACAGTTGAAGAACAATTGTTGGAACTGTGAATTGTTCCAACCATTCTGAAAAACAATTCACTACTATGTCTAAAGTAGCTATGAACCTCTTTTCTAAAAGCATGAAATAACATTGATGGCATTACATAACAAACTAATTACACTGAAATATAGTTGCCAAAATATTAAATGTCCCAAGGTCATGGACGCCTTGAAATATAGCATATATTACTATGATATAAAGAGTGATCCCTGAAAGACCAGAAGGAATCAAATATAGAAGACATAGGAAAGGGAAGATGGCAAGTATTTATTAAGTGCTCATTTTTGGCCAAGCTCTATGGTAAGTGTTTTACAAATATTATCTCATTTCATCCTCTCAAAGCACTGTGCTATAGTTTCTATTATCATAATTACTTTGTAGGTGAAGAACCTAGGCAGATAAAGATAAAAATGTAACTAACTCAGGTTAAACAACTAAGAAGTATCTGAGGCCACATTTCAACTCAGGTCATCTTGTTTTTAGGCTCATTGCACTGCCTACTTTTCCTGATTGTGGAGCAGTGAAATCTAGGCATGGACGTGATAAAAAAAACAACTGAAGTTTATTAGATGAATGGCACAGTAGATTGTGTCATTGATTCAGTCAACTACTTCTTGAACTGTGCAAATGTGGGCAAATCACAATCTCTTTCAACCTCACTTTCCTCATTTGTAATTTGGGAATAATACTACCGTGTTTCCCCGATAATAAGACACTGTCTTATTATTTTTTTGGGACTAAAAAACACCAGAGGGCTTATTTTCAGGGGAGGGCTTATTTTATCCTCCATCATGCCCCTTTTATCCTCCATCATGCCCATTTTAGCCTCCATCATGCCCCCTGAGTGCTTATTTTATTCTCCATCGCTTACTGAACTTACCGAGTTTTTAGATGGTCCTGTCTCAGCTCTACTCCGCGGCGCTGCTCTCAGTAGCGCCAGCAAGCAAATCACCAGGGAAGAAGAGGATGACGCGCTCACTGCTGCAGCTCTGATTGGATGCAGCTCGGAGCGCGACGTGCGTTTCACCCGGGAGGGGAGGGCGGCGCTGCTTACTGAAGGTACCGCTACGCAGCATATAGCGCAGGGGATCACCATGATGACCGTTTTCATAGTAAGTTCAATAGGGCTTATTTTCGGGGGAGGGCTTATTTTAGCGGAATATTAAAGAGTATGTGGGTGTCTTATTTTCAGGATAGGTCTTATTATCGGGGAAACACGGTAGCACCTGATTTTCAGGGATTTTGTTTGGATCGATGAGATTATACATTAAAAAAAAAAAAAAAAAAAAAAAAAGCTTTGCAAATCTCACACCATTGTATAAAGTGTTCTTGAAATAGTCACAGGAGAAAACTCTTACAATATGGGGAATTAAGAAAGGAATAATGTAAGAGATAATATTTGAGCAGAGGTTGGAATAGAATTAGAGATTCCATAAAAGTAGAGGTGAGAGTTATTTGAAAGTCCTAGGGCAAAAGAGAGTTGACAAAGTTAAAGATGCACTTAACTATAATTTTTAACAGGAGTTTTGGGGACTGTTTTAAAATTTTTCAAGTGGATTGGCACATTTCCTATCTATAAATGTCTTTTGGGGGGGGCGATTAAGTATCATGAGTTTACTTGAAATGTACCATGCACATTCATACTATTCATCATATTCAGAGTAACAAAACTTTTGGAAAAATCCATCTCTGATAGTAGGCAGAATATCATAAACCATCCCTTGAGATAAGTTATATTCTAACCAGATAGTAAATACCAAAAAAATTTTTTTGAGGACACTTTTTTTTTTTTTTTTTTTTTTTATTAAAGCTTTTAATTTACAAAACATATGCGTGGGTAATTTTTCAACATTGACCCTAGCAAAGTCTTCTGTTCCAAATTATTCCCTACTTCCCACTACCCTCTCCCCTAAATGGCAGGTACATGTTACATATATATATATGTAAAACTTATATTAAAATATATGTTAAATCCAATATATGTGTACATGCTTATACAGTTATCTTGCTGCACAAGAAAAATCAATTCAAGACAGAAAAAAAAAAAAACTGGGAAAGAAAACAAAATGCAAGCAAACAACAGAAAGAGTGATAATGGAATGTTGTGATCCATGTAAATACCAAAATTATGGTTGTCCATATTTTGTTCTACAAATTTGGTTTGTAAAATTTTAACTATTATAATTAGTGTTATATGTATTTATATATAAATATATTTATCTATATGTTTTTGCATATCTTTGAAAGGAATAATAAATAAAAATAATATATAAAAAGGATATTATATTTATTTTCAAAGAGATTTCATTTTAAATGAAGCCACATCTTTTTGGTCACCTATAATCATGCCAATTTGCAATAAATACAAAATAAGCTCATTGCTGAAAACAATAACAGATCTTAGTTGGAATCTCTAAAACTAAAGCAATGAAATGTATAACTTCTAAATGTATGATTATGATTTAGTGTAATCTATGAAACCATATGCTTGATTTGAATGAAATGATTTAGCACAAATATATTCCACTATCTATTATCATACAAGGTCTTAATGTTGGGTTTTTTTTTATTTCTAAATCAAAATATATTTAATTTGAGATCAAATAACTAGAAGAACATGTAAATTTAGAACAAAGTGTCTACCAAAAATTGAAGTGATATCTTCACTAATACAAATTGTATTATATGGTAATGAAAAAATTTAAGGTGACAGCATCATCCCCAAAATGTGAACAGAATTCTATTCTTTATAATTAACTTACACCAAAAGGATTCAGGTTCTGTCGTTTCTCACAACTATCTTTATTTGTTCTATTTTCAGTGGTGTTTGTTATAGATACTGTACTGATGAGGAAATAGAAACACAAGTGGACCTGAGTAGGAAACCTAATTTTAAATTCAGATTCCTTAACTTACTAGTCACATGATATTGAGTTACATAATTTCACTGGTCTCAGTTTCCTCATTTATAAAAATGGTACTGTTATTAGAATCTATTGAGCTAGAGTCTATCATAAGACTTTCATATATATATATATACATATATATATACATATACACATAAATAATGCTTAAATAAATAGGTTAAGATCATTAATTAAAATACACACAAAAAAGGAATTTCTATGATATTGCTTAAGCAAATATAAATGATAGAATCTTTGAGATTAATGTGAAAAGTATTATCCCAGGAATGATAACTAAAGAAATTGAGGCTTCGGGTTGAATTTAGGGTTTCTGAGCTGCAGTGGGCTAATCATAAATTTTTCTCAAGCCAAAGACCATCAAGTATATCTTCCTGATTTTTTCCCTTGCCTCATCATTTCACATTCTTATTTATACTGGAATCTTGATATTTTTTCATTTACTTGATACTTTTCTCCTTTTAGTTTATTGTTTTATTTACTTTTCTCCAAATGCTCAGAAATATCTACCAGTAAACTGTATTATAGTTTTGCTTTCCTACTAGTGAAAGATTTAATTTAACAGGAGTGAATTTTGAAGAGTAAAGTATTTTTGCTATGGTGTCCTAAAAATATTCATAAACAATTTGTTTAAAGTATGTCAAATCAAATTCTAAATGGCATAACAAAAAGTCAGAATCATTTTTCTAGTCCAGCACAACTCAGGAGAACAAAAAAACAGGTATGAAGCACAGGAATGATGGATAACCAAGGAACAAAGGTTGGTGAAAGCAACACCATCTGGGGGCCTTGGAGGCAATGACAATTGTAGTTTCAGACACAGTCCCAGGAATGTTTTTGCACCCAGAAACAGTAAGTAGATCAAGGGAATAGATTAGGTACACAATTTGTAGAAGTAAGCACAATAATTTAATGTTCAATAAACTCAAATTTCCTACGTATTAGAATAAGAACTCACCATTTGACAAAAACTGCTAGAAAAACTGGAAAGCAGTTTAGAAGAAATTAGGTGTAGATCAACACCTCACACTGTATACCAAGATAAACTAAAAATGAGGACAAGATTTATACCTAAAGGGTGATATAATCAAATTAGAAAAGCATGAGAAAAAAATAGGTAAATAGGTAAAACAGGTAAGGAAGAGTTCATGGTAAGAGATAGAGTGTTTTGTGGAAGGCAAAAAGAACAATTTTAACTATTGTAAATTTTTAAAAATTTGCACAAACAAAACCAATGCAGCCAAAATTAGATGGAAAGCAGATCATTGGAGAAATACACAATTTCTTTGATATTAGTGTATCAAATATATAGAAAATTGACCAAAATGTCTAAAAAACAAGTCATGCCCCAATTGAGAAATGGTCAAAGAATTTGACCAGACAATTTTCAGAAGATATATTCCAAACTATCAATAGCCAATTTTTTTAAAAATGCCACATTATCATTAAAATAACATTGGGCTGGGAATCAGAGAATTTAGATTCATATGTTAAATGTACTATACAACTGACCTTTAGAAAGTCACTTAAGTTTGCTGAAACTATTTTATCATCAGTGAAATAGGGAATTCTAAAAGATGAGATAAAAAGTGAGTAGATTCTAATCATGGGGGGAAACCAGAGTAAAGTCAGTGACAGAAAAATAAACCGTGTAGTGAAGTAATTCTTGAACTAGAGAGCTTAATCATAGGTTCTTAGAATCATTAATTTGAAAGTTGATGAGAGCCTGAGCTAGGTTAGTATTTATGTGAGTAAAGAGAAGGTGATGGATATTAAAGATTTAATAGAATCATAAAGGATAAAATTTGCAACCAATTAGATGAGGGGAAGTGAGGAGTATAGAATGATTATGCTAAGCCAAAATTGTGGCCCTAATTTAAAAATTGTAATAGTGTCAACAGTAATTTTTTTAAAAGTTCAGAAAAGGGATAGATTTAAAGGTAAAGATAGTCCTATTTTATATATGCTGAGTTTATGATGTATTTGGGATATCTAATTCGAATTGTCCAATAATAACTTGGTAATTCAGGATTGAAGCTCAGAGAGAAACTAGCTTTGGATTACTAGAATTAATTAATAGGGATTAATTCATTAATATGAATAGAGAGTAATTTGCATATAATTAAGCCCATAGATCACATGAAAGAATAAAGAGAAAGAAATGAAAAAGGCCTAGGGCTAAACCATGGGGTATACCTACAATTAGGGGAGGCTTGACACAGATGATAATCCATAAAGACTGAGGAAGTCAAATAGAGAGAAGGAGAACCAAGAAAGAGTCATATTATATTAGTACAAGGAGGAAAGAGAATCTAGAGAAAGAGGAAGGTCAATAAAGCTTAAATTGTCCTTAGAGATCTTAAAGTATGATCTCAATTGCAGCACATAAGGAAAATTATGCACAGAGAAATGAATTGATGTCCCTAAAAGCCATGGTTAATGATTAGCAAAGCCATCATTGAACCTAGATCCTCTGGCTCTGAGTCTAGTATTCTTTTTAACATATCATCATCTCCCTAATATCTTCAAACTTTTATAAATTTTATTTTTCAAAGACATCTACCACCCATTATGGAAGTTGTACAAATACTGTTACACATATAGATTGCCCTTGGAAGGATCTTAATTTATAACAGTACATTTTAATCATATTATTTTATTAATTATTATTATATGTATTGTATATTCTAATTATGTAATTATGCATAATTGTATCTTTATAAATATAATATAACTGTAATTATGCAATTATATAATGTATAGATTTTAATTTTAATTATAGTTACTATGGATTAATGACATTCATTTGTAATTCAATTTAAAACTCCATGGCTCAAAGTGTAATTTCTCACTCATATCTAATTTTTATTAGACTATATAGATACAAACTAAGTGACATTAATAATATAATTACTTGCAGTAATTAGTAAGTAGATGATGGAATTTTTGGATCCTTGAGATTTCTTCTTGTAGATCCTTCCTACATCACTGGTTGATCCACAGGCTTCATTGTGTTTAGTTTAAGTCCTTTTTCTCCCAACTACATATTCTCTCTCTTAGCTGCACAATTAATCTAGTCATTTACATCTCAGTGTGAATGAAGAATGTAAAAGCTGGTTTAGGAAAAATGAAGAGCCCAGAATAAGAAAATTATTACTGATATTGGTTCAAATTTAAATATTTCTTTATGATTTACAGATCATTTTCCTTACAACAAGCCTGTGAAATACTAGAGTTGAAGCATTAATATTCCCATTTTATAGATGAGTAGACTAAGGATGAGATTGGTAATTGATTACACAGCTAGGAAATATAGAACCCAGGACTCAATCTGACAGAATATTAGATTAAGAAAGGGTCCTAATGATCATATTTAATCCCTAATTTATATCAGCTGGGCCCTGAGGTCCAAAGAAGACTACTTGCACAAAGTCATGTATCTCATAAGTGATGGTGCCCACTTAGCAGTTAGGATTCTGAGTCTATACTGTATCAAAGCTAGCCATGTTCATTGACATAAAGATGAAATGTGATATTTCTGTTTTAAATATTCAACATGAAAGCAATCTTTTCATAGGTCAGGAAAGCTCCTGACTCCACCTTGCTTCACTCTAAAAGGATTTCCATGTGACCACACATAGCTAATGCTGAGTAGGATAAAGACATTAAATTCCTTTCACATACCAATTTGCAAGATGATTGAATTAACCACATTTATTCTCATCCTATTTTAAAAAACAAAAACCTGTCATTGAAATGCTGACAGATTGGTTGGCATCATGTACATTTTTAATATGTAATCATAAAATCGTGTGACTGGTGACTGGTAGAGAAACCTGCTGTGATTCAGGCTGATTTCATGATTGACAACAAAAGTGTGATCTGTCAAAAATGGTAGAGTTTCCATGCAATCTGTTGTTATTTAGATAGTATTTAGTGCCCCCTCTCTTTCTTTTTTACCCCTTGTGCTCTAGGAAATAACACATGGAAAAAAAAGCTGTATACTCACATTCATTGTTCCTGCCAGATTGTGCAGTCACAAAAAGGTTCTTTTACTTAAAATGCATTTACACACACACACACACACACACACACACACACACACACACACACGTATATTTTAAAATCAAAGACCCAACTTTGTCAAATTTCCTATATTTGGAAGACTCATAAAATATAAACCATTCGCCAAAGTTTGACATTTCTTTTGTTCCACTGCAAAATATTCCAATATTCTCATCCCCAAATTCTACAGAAATATATGAATAAAAAGCGCCTGGAATACAAACTTAACAAGTCTCTTTCTCCAATCCCCACCCACTCCCACCTCTGTCTCTCTGTCTCTATTTCTGTCTGTCCCTGACTCTCTCCCCTCTTTCCCTATCCTTTGCCCCTCCTACCCTTCCTCTCTTTGTGTTTCCTTCCCATCTCTGCTTATTTCCTATATCTGTCTATCTTTTCCCCAATCTCTCCTCCAGAGTTACCCTTCTCTTTCTGGTCCTCTTTTGTTTCCTCTTTTCCCTGCTATCTCTTTTCGTTCTTTCTTCTCCCTGTGTCCCCATTCCTGTCTGTCCATCTTTGTCTCCCTTTTTCCTCTCTCTCTCTCTCTCTCTCTCTCTCTCTCTCTCTCTCTCTCTCTCTCTCTCTCTCTCTCTCTCTCTCTCTCTCTCTCTCCTCTCTCATTCCCTTTCTCCCCTCTCTCTATTTTTTAATCCTTTTCCCTTTCTCTACCTCTTGTCTTCCTCTTTCCCATTTTCCCTTTGCCTTCCTTTGTTTTTAATTCTCCTTTAATCTTTCTCATTCTCTCAATCTTTCTCCTCCCTATCTCTCCTCATCTATTTTCTTTTTTCACTAAGCCTCCCCCTATCACCATTCCCTCCCTACACCCCACATGGTTCCCATTAACATGTGATCTTTTTCAAAGAAAAATGGATTCCTGTGAAGGAAGAAATGTTGAATGCTGCTGGAATCCAGGCAAGCTGTAAAGAATTTCTGCTGGACCTTGACTATTTTGCAGACAGATCACTGTTAAAATGCTTTCTTTCTTTCTTTTTTTTTTTTTTTTTTTTTTTTGAGGGGGGATTTCCATAAAAGGAGAAAATCTAGCTTTTTCATGTTTCATGTTTCTAGTTTAGCATTAATAGCAGAGCCTAATGTATGACATGGCTCATCCCCCACCCCCATCACACACACTTCTAATCCTGGGGAATTAGCATAAAGTCAAGCAATGCAGGTTGAATTTTTGAGCTCTTTTCTAAGTCCTACCATTTACTCTTCTTGTCATCATGTAAAGGTTTTTCTCTCCCTGTTTTGCATGTTGATTTACTGGTGATTGTCATCTGCATAATTAACACATCCTGTCACTTTTAGGCAGAAGGAATACAACCTTTAATTTAAAAATAAAATAAAAAATGTTTTCTTTTTTGAAGAATACAGAATTGGCTCAGGTTTTGGAATAGAAGGACAATTAGATCACAAAATGTCTGGGACATCTTTGTTAGAAGACTCTGGAGCAAGTCCTCATCTTAAAAGCCAGGGGAAAGATTTTGGCGTCCTTATCCATGGAAATGAAGTTAGATTATTTTCAAATTCCATTTATTTTTATAGAAGAGACAGAGACATAATGCATATATGTTTTTAAACTCATAGCTTTCCAGTTTAGTAAAGACATGTTGGAATAATACACAGAAGCCACCTGACAGTGGCTGCTGGAGATCCAACCCAGAATGGATCTCCTCTTGTGAGATAATGATACAAGGAGACTTGAGAGGCAGTTGCTGTTCTCTGAGGCCATTGCATTGTCTGACCTATCTCTTCTTCCCTCTGCCTCCAATTTATCTCATTCCCAGTCTGCAACATCTGTGTCAGCAAAGGCTGCCCTGCAATTCCTTCAGATATTATGATCCATAGTTGTGGAGGTTCTTGGAGAATTGACCTGTCCCTTAACAAACACATTTCACTATTTTCCTAGAAACATAATCTTTGATGAAAGACATAATCCAATCTTCAGACTTGACAGTCCTTATCAATGAACTTGAAAATAGACTTGGGGAAAAAAATTAAGTATGGAAGCTAAAAGCTGGTCTCCAGTGAATCTGAATGATTTTCATCATGGATGGTACATCAGAGTAATAATAATAATTCACTTTGTTAGCACTTTGACATGTACAAAACTCTTTCTATCCAATATGCTCTATGAGATAGATAGCTTAAACATTATTATCTCTATTTTCTTACAAGTTTAGGAAATTTTGATTTTGACATTCATCAATGTTAACACAAATATTAAAAGTCAGAAACTATACAAACCCAAGTCCAACATTCTTTAAAAAAAAAAAAAAAAGATGATTTTAAAAAATTCATTTTTATACAAGCTAAGCAAAAACAATTATAGATATGGAAGCCATCTAGATAAACTATTTATTTTATAGGTGAGGAAAACAAAACCAAATTAAGTTAATTAACTTTGCTAAAATGACAAGGATAGTAAATTACAGAGAAATAACTGGAGAGTAGATCCAATAATGCCACCATATTTTCTGTTATACCACATTATAGCAATAGCATTTCCCAATGATTCCAAGTCTACCTCTTCTCAAACCCTCCTTAGAAATAAAGAATTATAATTAAATGAAACAATGCAACACATTGATTACTTGTGAAACTATGTCTCAGTCAGTATATATAGTCAACAATTCAGCTGAGAGAGAAGAGATATGTTTTATCATAGAAATTTATCTTTACATGTCCAATGTAACTTTTCATTATAAAATGTTGCTCTTCGAAGACGGAAGGTAGTAGTTTTATATTAATAAGGCAATATGATTAGAATATTGGTATGTTTAACAATTTCAAAATTATGTCTATTCTTTTTTTTTTTTTTGAGACTGGATCTCTTCTATTTTACCCACTCTGGAAGCACAATAGTTACTCAGAGTCCTTATCTGAATGTTGATGTTGATTAGCAGGAAAGATTTTATTTGTTCTATTTTTTTAAGATAGCATTTTAACGTAATATCAAACATTAAGTGCTTAATGTTTATTAACTTATTGATATTCCTCACATGGACTGATTTGCTGTTATGCATCCTGGCATCTTAGTAGCCCTCTCTGTTCTTGATCCCTGAATATTGGTCCTAGACTTTGTGGGGATTGGCTTTAGTAGCTCAGAGCTAGTGAATTCCATTTATCCACTAGTTTCAGACTGCCTAGCAGCAAAGGCTATGGACTTCTTCTATAATTCCCAGTCAATTATGCTTCTTCTTCTATCCCATACATATGCTGTGGAAATATTTCATTGAAAACCCTTTCATAGGGTTCCAAGATGAAAGCCATTCAATTACTTTCATGTTACTTGTACTTATTGTGGGTTAACCCTAAATTTGGTTTAGTCAAGCTGGTTCAAAGTCTTTTTTTTTTCTTTCAGTGAAGGAAGTACTTGTGAACTATAAAACCCAATCAAAAGTGTATTAATAATTTAGCATTAAATAAAACATATTCAAGAATAAAATTGATAGAAAATGAAGTTTCCTTTCTGTAGCACCAGATCAGGAACTTAAAGAAGTGACCTATAGAGTTTAGAAAAAAAAAAAAAAGAAAGAAAGAAAAAACAAATCTCCCTTTTCTTCTCCTAACTCTAATTCACAGTTCTCCATTTATAGTATATTTATATTAAATAGTATATTTATAGTAGACAGATATACAATGCATTTGCATCTAGGGTGTATTCAGGAAAGACTAGTACTTTTGTCATAGGCTGCTGACACCTTTTCAGTAATGTTTTTCATGTTTGGTGGCTACCTGATTCACTCACCTGTGGCTTAACAGGGAAAACACTGACAAAGGACCACCTAGTGTAGTATGCCCACATCAACAAAGGCACTGTGCTCCATGAATAAAACAGAATTGTAGCAACTCCAAAGAATCATGAGATGCACAAATTTAGAGACATTTCCACTTCAAATATTCATATGAACTATTTTATTTTCCCCCATTTATTTGATATCTTGTTTTTAAAAGTCATATGTAACAATTTTTAACATTTGTTTTTAAAACTTTGAGTTCCAGATTCTCTCTCTTCTTCTCTCTCCCATCTCTGCATTTAGAAGACACATGTGAAGTTATGCATAACATTTTCACAAAAATCATGTTGCAAAAGAAAACAAATGTCCCCCCTTCCCCTCCCTCTCCCCCCCAAAAAAACCCTCAAAGAAAAAAGTGTGCTTCAATCTGTATTCAGACACAACAAATTCTTTCTCTGGTTATCATTGTGTTTTTCATCTTAACTTCTTCAGAAGAATCTTGGATCACTGTATTACTGTATTATTTTTTTTTGAGATACATGCCTAACACTGTATTATTTTTTTTGAGATACATGCCTAACAATGGTATTGTTAGGTCAAAAAAGTTTATATAATGTTATTGCTCTTTGGGCATAGTTTTAAATTCCTCTACAGAATGGTTAAATAAGTTCAGAATTCCATCAACAATGCATTAATGTCTCATTTTCTCCACATTCCCTCCTATATTTGTCATTTCCCCCCTCTAGCTCTTTAACCAATCTAATAGTTTTGAAATTATACTTCAGGAAGATCTAATTTACATTTCTCTAATCAATAGAGAGTTTTTTAATGGCTATAAATAGTTTGATTAGTGCATTTGAAAACTGTTTAGATCTTCTATCAGTTGGGTAATAGCTCTTATTTTTTAGAGAGTTGACTCAATTTCCTATATGTTTGAGAAATGAGGTCTTCATCATAGAAACTTGCTTCAAAATTCTTTTCATAAGCTAAGTAGATGCCTATCAGTTGGAGAATGGTTGAATAAGTTATGGTATATGAGTGTTATGAAATATTATTGTTCTATAAGAAATGATAAGCAGGATGATTTTAGAGAAGCCTGGAAAGACTTACATTAACTTATGCTCAGTAAAATGAGCAGAACCAGGAGATCATTGTACAAGGTAAAAGGTAATAGTGATATGATTCAGACCAGTTCCAATGGTCTTGTGATCAAAAGAGCCATCTGCACTCAGAGAGAGAAGTGTGGGAACTGAGTGTGGTTCACAACATAGCATTCGAACTCTTTTTGTTGTTATTTGCTTGTATTTTATTTTCTTCATCATTTTCTTTTCTGGATTGATTTGATTTTTCTTGTACAGCAAGATAATTATATAAATATGTATGCATATATTGGATTTAACATATATTTCTACTATGTTTAACATATATTGGACTACTTGCCATCTAGGGGAGGGTGATGGGAGAAGGGGGAGAACTGGAACACAAGGTTTTGCAATGGCTAATGTTACAGAATTATCTATACATATATTTTGAAAAATAAAAAGCTTTTAACAAAAAAATCTTTTCATAATTACTGTTGCTATTTGTATTTGCTACTCCTCCACCCATTTATTTTTTTCTCTCTGTTCTTTAATGCTGTCGCTCCTCAAAAGTGTTTTGGTTCATTTCCACTTCTAATATGTTCTCCCTTCTTTCATCTTCCCCCCTTATCTTATTCCTTTCTCCTTCTACTTTTCTGCAAGTTAAGATAGTTTTCAATGCCCACATTACATATGTATGTTACTTGTTCTTTGAGTCAATACTGATGAAAGCAAGGTCCACTCATATTCCTCTCCCCCTATTTTCTCTGGTGATTTAAATAATCCCACATACAATAACAGAGACTGAGGCCAAGGTCTGAGCCAATGGAATTTTATAAAGGAGTTTGTAGTTTTCTCTAATGAAGTGAATCTCAGATCTTCCTTATGATCTGAGATGCCTCCTCCTTCCAGGGCCTATTTATACAGAGTTATATGTCTAGTCATTCTGAAACAATTATACCAAATTCAGAATAATTCCTTTAATTGACATATGACACATAAACTAAAATAAATACGTAGGGTCACAAATTGGGTGAAGCAAGGAATACCTTCACATAAGATGGACAGGCTTCTCCTTAATTTGAAAAGGAAGAAATAGTACAACCTATCACAGTCAGTGATCTTACTGGTCATAAATTAATCATCTGCTCCTATTGGTTGAGGGATAAATCTGGAGGTATGAAAATATTTTCAAGGACTTTGCATGAAGTTGTGATTTTCTGTCATACTGGGCTTGGTCACCATTACAAGATAAAACAAGGGTGGTGGGCCATTAGACAACTTCCTACAATTAATCAAGTGAACTCAGAATCTGAGGGTCACAGCTCTGAGATCTTATATAGTCCTGGTCAGAGAGGTTCTTTTAAAAATGGATCCAAGAAACTCTCCCCTAAAAACAATCATCTGAGAAAACAGAATACTCTTTACCTGTTGTTGTAGAATACCCAGACCATTGTTTTCACAACATCATTAGCCTGGGGTTGGTATATAAGTTAGAAACCTCAGCAAATATGGTCAAGAGCTTATCATAGACGTTATCTGCAATAACCTTAATGCCCTTATGAGAAACAGTGGTCCTAATGACTCCCAATGGGAAAAGGATATGTTCTGAAGGACTTGATAATAGATACCATAATTGTGTATTTTGTTGTTCAGTTGTTTCAGTCTTGTCTAATATTTCATAACTCCATTTAGGATTTTCTTGACAAAGATAGTGTAGTAGTTTGCCAGTTTTTTCTCTAGTTATTTTACAAATAACAAAACTGATACAAACATGGCTAAATGATTTGTCTACCATCACATAGCTAGTAAGCATCTGAGGTTGGATTTGAACTCAAGTCTTCCTGATTTTAGGCCTATTCTATCCACTGTGTAACCTACCTATAGTATACTTAAGTGTCATTGAAATTCATTATGATGAATATGTTGACTATTGTAAAAGTAAATCTCTTGCCTTTAAAAAAAAAAAAAGACAGCTAAATGATTAATTGCCAGTCAGATGCAAGTCAAAACTGTGAAAAGTAATAAAATACTGATCTTCAAAGTCAGATAATTCAACATGTCATGATATCATCCTTAGAAAGGATGTGATATGACCCTGAAACCAAGTCAATATAGTATCCTGGCCTCTTGTTCATACTGTTGATTGACACATTCCCAAATTTCTGTTTTTCTTGTTAGAATAACAACCTAGTTATTAAATTTGGCAAAGAGTATATGATGTTTGTAGAGAATGCCAGTATCTAATTTAATTCTTTTCAAGCACTATTCAACCTCACTAATAGCTGCCAGTCAAAAAACAGTGTAAATACAAATTTTATCTGTTTAGTCCCTCAAGACTCTCACACAGGCCATCAATGTACTTCATAAACTTACTCTCTAGAAAGACTTACCAAGACTCCTTTTTGTAAAGTTCTCAGTTGTGAGTCAGTAATAATTGAAGTCCAATGTTACATACCTTTCTCATAATGGGAAGAATTAAATGATAAAAGGTTCTTTAAGTGTTAGATTCTAGGCTCACGACAGAGGTAAATATATTGGATTACCATTTCCCTTTAATAATAGATACCACAACAACCTAACTTTTTGTTAGAGGACTCAAATTTTTTAATTTTTTATTTATTTATTTTTTTATAATATTATCCCTTGTATTCATTTTTCCAAATTATCCCCTCCCTCCCTCCACTCCCTCCCCCCGATGACAGGCAATCCCATACGTTTTACATGTGTTACAATATAACCTAGATACAATATATGTGTGTAAATACCATTTTCTTGTTGCACATTAATTATTAGCTTCTGAAGATATAAGTAACCTGGGTAGATAGACAGTAGTGCTAACAATTTACATTCACTTCCCAGTGTTCCTTCTCTGGGTGTAGTTATTTCTGTCCATCATTGATCAACTGGAAGTGAGTTGGATCTTCTTTATGTTGAAGATATCCACTTCCATCAGAATACCTCTTCATACAGCATTGAAGTGTACAGCGATCTTCTGGCTCTGTTCATTTCACTCAGCATCAGTTGATGTAAGTCTCTCCAAGCCTCTCTGTATTCCTCCTGCTAGTCATTTCTTACAGAGCAATAATATTCCATAACCTTCATATACCATAATTTACCCAACCATTCTCCAATTGATGGGCATCCATTCAACTTCCAGTTTCTAGCTACAACAAAAAGAGCTGCCACAAACATTTTGGCACATACAGGTCCCTTTCCGCTCTTTAGTATTTCTTTGGGATATAATCCCAATAACAGCAATGCTGGGTCAAGGGGTATGCACAGTTTGATAACTTTTTGGGCATAGTTCCAACTTGCTCTCCAGAATGGCTGGATTTTTTCACAACTCCACCAACAATGTATCTATCATTGGAGGACTCAAATTTTATTACTTAACTCCTAAAAGGCAAACCTAGACAAATAACATGGTCTTACATCATCTATTCAGTATCAATTAGTTTTTTTTTTTCCTAAGCATAATAAAATGAGTAGCCATCTCAGAAAATTCAGAGCTCCAAAAATCAAATGGCCACTTGATCTGACCACATATTGTTGCCTTCCAAAGGTTCCAATTATGTTAGACTTTATGAGCAGAAATCTTCAGAAATTTTGGCCCTGTCAGATCAAAAGAGCCCAAGTATTGAGATTGTGGGAGAGCCTGCATTAGCTCTTTTAAAGCTATCCCATTCAAAAGTGGCTGAGTATTTAGGTAAATAAGAGTCATTAAAATGTTCAGATGTGGAATATGAGTTCTCCCAATTGAATCTAATAAACTGCTAAACTTCTGTCTTAGTCTTTGGGGGGGAATAAAAAACTGATGGTTTTTTACAAAATATACATCTAGGTCTTCCCTATCCAATATATCCCTAAAAACCTAGCTCAATGACTCTAAATTTTCTTTTAGTTAATCTCTCAAACATTGAGTCACCATCTGTTCTATGGCTTCTGCCATCATGATCTCATTTGGTCCAGTCACAATTATTTGTTCTGCATAATAGTAGACATCAATGCTCATAAGAAGTGCTACTCAATTCATTTCTTCACCCATAAACTATGAGATTATGGAGGAAAGTTAAAATAGCCTTAAGGAAGGATGATGAAAGTATTTGGAACTACTTCTAAAGTAAAAGCAAATTGCTTCTGGGTAGTCTCAGCTGTGCTGATGAAGAATAAAGCATTGGCAAGATCATTTAGTTCATGTGACTCAAATGGAGTTTGGACTATCTGATCTACCATGCTGACAAGCTAAAAAAATGTAGGAATCAGCATAGTAACCTTAAATAAGTCTGAATAATGTGTTGTTAATCATTGGATGCCATCTGCCTTCTTTACTAGCTTTATAGAGGTAATTATAAGAAAGATTTGTATGAGGAAGTGTTTCAACTTTCTTCATCTACATCTATGAGAGAAGAAACGTAGCTTTTACGTAAATGCATAGACACACACACACACACACACACACACACACACACACACACACACACACACCATCCACATACAAAATTCAGGAAATTTTGACTATCATTACCTCACCAACAACAACTGATATAGAAGCTGCTTTGAACACTCAACCAGATATTGATTCCCAAGAACTTATAATTTTAATTCCCATAATATACTTTCCCTGATCAGCTACCATACATTAGAGTTAAACATATAGTCTCCTATATCTGGGCAATGTAGTAACCTTCTTGGTAATTTACCCCCTAAAACTACAAATGGAAATTAAGGTGTCTTTTGAAGCCATTGAGGGTCCATTGATAAAACATTTGACTAATACTACTTAACATACCTTTGGATATTTGGTGCCTTTCACTTTCCAAGCTACAGATAAAAGAGGTCATTCTCTGCCTCATTTCATACCTTTCCTAAGTCACTGATTGGACATTGTCTCAGTTGAACTTAGATGTGTTAAACATCATAGCTTAAAAATACCAAGCATCTAGGGCCACAGTCCTGATCTATATCTTGGTAGTATATAGTATGATATATATCATACTATATTATAGCATATAGTATATAGTACTTGAATCTAGATGTCACTGGAGGAGAAAGTGATTGTAGTGACTTTGCACAGCCCACCCTCACTTAAATCCAACTCACTTGCATATCACCTCTTTGATGTCATGGTTCCCTTTGAGAATGAAGAACAAACAACAGCATTTCATTTTACAAACTACAGTAACCAGTATATATGAGTCCTAATGCTCTTCGCCTGAGTTCTGGGAGTAATCTCATCCTCCGAATGAAGACTCATTATAACCATCCAAAAAATTTAGATCCAAAGACTTGTGTGCTATGTAAAACTCAGAATTGACTTATTTCTTTGTTGATTGTCTAGACTTAAAGTTTTAGAGAAAATGTTAATTTTGCAGGTTACATTTTAAAATGTACTATGTGTACATCTTCCTTCCCCTTCCCCTAGAAATCTTATTGTTAAATATTTACTGCCATATTGTTGCCATTATACTTCTTCATATCATCCCTTGGACACCTATTTGTGGGAATATATCCCTACTTGCCCAAATAGCTTCTGGGACTGACTGAGTTTCCCACTTAAATTTCACTAAGTCATAGTTGTCATGATTAAGACCTGTAGCTGATGTTTGAAGCCTTTCAAGGCTGGCTCCATCCAAAAGGAATAATCTAATTGCATTAAAATAAATTGATCCTAAGGAGTCATAATTTATTAAAAGAGGACATAAGTTCCATTCTTAAATCTTCTCTCTCTAAAAAATTTTATCTTCTCTCTTTCAAAATTCAATCATGGAGCTAACTGTATAGAGAATTCATCTTTGTATTGCTAAATGGGCTGAATTTTCCATTTCATGTGCTTCAAGAGGGATGACTGACAATCCTCCCTGGGGCCTTCAATTGATACAACAACTTTTGGAAGAGCAAAGCATCTTTAAATTTTTTAGTTTATGCACCTGACCAATATATTAAATTATTCAATTAAATAGATCCCCTTCTCATCAGTCTTGTTCTAAAGTTATTTTGACTCTTTATTTAAATTTCTTTAGTAATCACTCTATTTGCTTACTGTTAAAAACCCAATTCCAACTCCCTCATAGTAGAGGACACTTCCTGAGAAAATTAGTAGTGGAAAAAGAGAAGTATGTGAAAGTAAAAGGATAGGTTTGAGTCTTGTTTTTGGTTTTGTTTTTGTTTTTTGTTAACCACTTATTTTGATTTCTAATAACAATGATGCTAATGATCCTATCTGTAGCTTTTGCTTCTATATAGTTCCCCTAGACAAAGCTCCATATTCCAAAGCATGCTTTCTTACTGTGCTGTATTCCTACTTACTGTAGGGGGCTCTTTGACTTCAGTGCAATTTTTTTTTTTTTTCTTTTCAGCTTAAATTTCTTAATTCTTAAAGACAAAATTTATTTTTTTCTTTTTGCTTTGAACATATAGGTTTCCTATTGACATCAGCTAGGAGCAAAGATAATACTTTCTAGAATTCTTCTTTCCTATAATATATCATGTACCAAACTTATTCCATTAGTAGAAATATACTTCCCATTTCAAAGGTTCTCTATCTAGTCTAATGAAAGCCTTGAACACTGGGAAAATTCTCTCTTTCTAACAAGCCCATCACATGGAAATTTTATTCTTTCAAAAAATACCTTTTCTGTTTTTTAATTTTATTTTTAATTTACAGAATAAAACAAAGATTTCCAGAATGTAGCATGATAACAATAAAAACAAAAGAAGATTGCGCCTGAAACTGCAAATGTATTATATGCAGCATGCAATTTCTTTTAAATGTATAATAAAATTATTCTGTAAATTTCTTTTCCCCACTTTTTTCTTTTCTTCCCCTACCCTAGAAATGGCTAATATTAGAAACAAATAGGTACATAATGTATGTAAAATTGTGCTGCAGATACTTTCATTTATCAGTTCATTCTCTGGATGTAGATAGGCCCTTTCTTAATATGTCTCCACTAAAAAGTTATTTGAACCAAGAGGCCGTTATGTAAACAAAATCATATAAATCAAAAATTTACCAAATTTGGCTTAATCCAGAATTTTGAAAATTTTTTGTAATAATAGCTTTTTATTTTTCAAAATATATTCAACAAAAGTTTTCACCATTCACCTTTGCAAAACCTTGCATTCCAAATTTTTGTCTCTTCCTCCCCACTTCCCCCCTTCCCTAGACAGCAAGTAATCTAATAGAGGTTAAACATATTCAGAATGGTTGGATCACTTCACAACCCCACCAACAAAGTATTAGTGTCCCAGCTTTCCCACATCCCCTCAAATACTTATCAATATCTTTTTTCTGTCATTTTAGCCAATCTGAGAAGCATGAAGTAGTATCACAGAGTTGTCTTAATTTTCATTTCTCTAATCAATAGTGATTTAGAGTATTTTTTCATATGACTAGAAATGGCTTTAATTTCTTCATCTAAAAATTGTCTGCTCATATCCTTTGACCATTTATCAATTAGAGAATGGCTTGAATTCCTATAAATTTAAATCAGTTCTCTATATATTTTAGAAATGAGGCCTTCATCAGAATTCTTGGATGTAACATTTTCCTGTTTCTTTTCTAATTTTGGTTGCATTAGTTTTGTTTTCACAAAACCTTAAAATTTTATATAATCAAAATTATCCATTTTGTATTTCATAATATCCTCTAGTACTTCTTGGGCCATAACATCCTTTCTTCTCAACATATCTGAGAGAAGATAGATTACTCCTTATTCTTCTAATTTGCTTATGGTAGGGACAGCTAGATGGCACAGTGGTACTTCTACCACTACCATCAGCAGCATCCCAGTTCTAAAGCAGAAGAAAGACTTGAGTGGCAAAAAGCTCAGAAGAAGCCTACAAAAAAGAAGGCCTGGGCCCTGAAGTTAGGAGGACCTGAGTTTAAATCTGACCTCAGGCACTTAACTAACACTTTCAAGCTGTGTGACCCTGAGCAAAAAAAAAAAAAAAAAAAAGTTATTTGCTTATAATATCACCATTTATATCTAAAATATGCACTCATTTAGATCTAATCTTAGTACAGGGTGTTAGATGTTGAACAAAAATTGAGTTCCTATTGCAGAAACTGTAGTCTTTGGGTTTACTAACACTAGATTACTATAGTCATTGACTATGTGTCTTGTGAACCTAACCTATTCCACTGATTCACTATTCTATTTCTTAGCCAGTACCACATGGTTTTGATGACCATTGTTTTGTAATATAATTTTAGATCTTGTACAGCTAGGCCACCTTCTTTTGCATTTTTCATTAGTTCCCTTGAAAGTCTCGACCTTTTGTTGTTCCAGATGAACTTTATTATTTTTTTTCTAGCTGTATAAGGTAATTTCTTGATAGTTTGATTGGCATGGCACTAAATAAGTAGATTAATTTAAGTAGAATTGTCATTTTTATTATATTAGCTCAGCCTATCCATGAACAATTAATATTTTTACAGTTGTTTAGATATGATTTTTTTTTCCTGAGGCAATTGGGGTCAAGTGACTTGTCCAGGGTCACATAGCTAGGAAGTCTCAGACCAGATTTGAACTTAGGTCCTCCTGACTTCAGAGCTGGTGCTCTATCAACTGTGACACCTAGCTGCCTAATAGACCTGATTTTTAAAATCAGGTTCCTGGCATTTGCTACAATATTCCTTTAAGTTTTCATTTTGGGGTCTCTTTCTGGAGGAGATCAGTGGATTCTTTCAATAGCTATTTTACTTTCTGCTTCTAGAATATCAGGGCAATTTTCCTTAATGATTTCTTCTAAGATGTTGTCCACCCTCTTTTTTTTTTATCATGGTTTTCAGATATTCAGTTTGGCCAATTCTAGTTTTTAATGAATTGCTTTCTTCAGCTAACCTCCTTTTGCATTTTGCTAATTGTATTTTTTAAAAGGTGTTGTTTCATTCATTAGATTTTTTTTCCCCATTTCGCAATTGTATTTTTTAAAGATTTGTTCTCTTTTTCCATTTCACCAAATCTATTTTTAAAGGAGTTGTTTTCTTCAGTTTCTGTGTTTCCTTTTCCTGCAAAGCTCTTGTTTCCTTTCCTCATTTTTCTTCTCTTTTTTAAACCTTTTTGAATTCTTCCAAGAGAGCCTTTTGAGGTGGAGACCAGTTCATATTCCCCTTTGAGGTTTCATCTCTAGGCATTTTGTTTTTAATGTCCTCAGAGTTTGTGTTCTTATCTTCCCTGTCTCCATAATAGCTATCTATGGTAAGAGGTCTTTTTGCTTTTTTGCCCAATTTTGAAGGTTGAGGTCTACTTCTAGGGCACAGGGGAGGTTATCCTCATCTTTCTCTACAGAGCAATAGGGACTTCATGCTGTACTATGGCCAGAGCTCCAGGCTTTCCCACTGTCTTGAGTGGGACTGAGCAAGTTCTGCCTATTATGCTCAGGCTCCCAGGTTCAATATTTGCCTTCTCTTGTTGTGTTGGAGGTCTCACAGCTAATCTGCTGATCTACTGGCCTTCTGAACCAGAACCAGAGTAGCCAACACTGCTGAATTTTGACCAAGAGCCTCCCACTGGGTTCCCTGTGGGAGGCCTCTCTGCACTACACCTGCACTGAACCACATCTCTTCCTTACCCAATTGAGATAGACCTTTCCTGAAGTCCTTCAGGACATGTCTTACTGGGAATTTGTTACACTCCAAATATTTGTTGCTTCTGTCATTCCAAAATCCATTTGGAGGCTTGATCTAATGATGATTCTGAGGGAAGCTAGAAAGAGCTCAGGTAGTCTTTTCTATTCTCGATTATCTTGGCTCCACCTCAAGGTTTATTTATTTATTTTTTTTTTCATTTAAAATGCCTCAGTACAAATTATCAATTCTAATTAAAAGCTGATTTAATAATTAAGCATTAAAAAGTGAATTTTACAAGAAAAAACAAAACAAAGTTATAAAATATAAAAAGTGGTCTCCAGATCAAGAAGTAGGGATCCCACTAGGGGAAAAAATGCCAATCTTCCTGTACTTTAAGCTAATGTGTTTATAGTTCAAGTTGTCCAATTGTATAAAGCCTAAGTTGTTGCTCCAGTGTAGCTCAGTGCTGATTTGTGCAAATTACAAATGAATCCTATGAAGTGATTGCATTATTAAAATTTGTACCATTTAAAGTTATAATTATCTATAAAGTATGGTAATAGATTCTGACCCAATGGAAATATGAAGTTTGAATTCAAATTATTAGATCACTGAACAGGGAGTTATTATTTGCACTAATCAGGAGCTACAAGTAATTTTCTCAGTCATTTATCACATTTTAATTTGTGTGCTGGTTGTACATTTGTCTTAATTCTAGTTAGATAGCATGGACTCTGCCCTATGCTTGTGTCTGTTAAAGTGAAGAGGATATTAGTGAAAGAATCAGAATTTTGATTCTTACTATGCTATCTAGCAAATCACTTTGACTTCTCTTATGCTTAAGTACCATATAGCCAACAATCATTGATTAAAAGAATAGAAATAGAAGCAAAAAGAAAGAAATCAAGATAGTCCCTGAAATCATGGAGCTTTCATTCTTAAGAGGGATACAAGTGATAAAAGGGTGCAGAAAAAGGAAAAAGGGAAGGTAGGGAAACCTACTCAGCATTTACTTCATTCAAAGGCACTGCATAGGGCATAGTAGAGAAAGTTTAGTGAGTCAGGAAAATAGCCTGGAGAGGAATAAAGACATGATAGATTGAGTATTTTCCTTTAAATTAGAGATTTAGGAGAGAAGCAGGCAATCAGAAGAAGTTACAGGGGTAAAGGGTATATCTTACATAAGAAGTCCAGTTATGGTTTGGATTTTCAGCAAATTTAACTATATCATATTTCCTTCATATTCAGCTCCATTCTTTGCATACTTAAACAATGGGACTAGAATTTTATGTGGAAATATGTGTCACAGTTTGTTAGCTTAGTAAGAATGTACAACTGTATAACACTTTACATGCTTGCACTTATGCCTAATTGTTGTCGTATTAACCACATGACTGCAGCATTAACTTCAGCTGAAATGCTAAGGAATTATAAAACTGAATTAGTCCCAGAGCCTGAGGGAAACAATTGATAATCAACCTGGCATCATTATTAATCAATTCTGGGGATATACAAAGACAAATGATAATAATACTCCAGTATAATGAGGATCTATGATTTTATCTGTATAGGTTCTCTTTCCAAGGATGTGAGTCACAGCTATCTCATATCTTATCACATCTATGATCATGCTCAAGTAATTGAACTATTCTAGGCTTCGGTTTTTTCTTCCTTAAAATGGGGATTGAATGACATTACTTTATGTAGAGTACATGACAAAAGCACAAAATGTTCCATGTTTTAATAGATTGCTTTCTTGATTATTTTGGGAAGAAAATATCATTCTTTGGTGGTCAATCTTTAGATGAGACAATGAACTTATCTGTAATGATGCTCAGGGTTGTTTCCTTCCTCCCCTACACCAGAGTAACACTCATCATCCCTTTTCCATTTCCATAGCCCTGGAGTTGGGAGCTGTAAAGGGCTGAAACTCTGAGTAGGTACACTGGAATCAGACAACTGAGCACTTAAGGCTAATTACTTATTGGACAATACTCTATTAGCATATGCTCAGAAAATGTCCCTTCCCACTATTCTGTGCTGGCTCAATCTTTTGGTGTATACAGATAAATGTAGGAGGGATTAAGGGATGGAGTAAGACAAGCCAGAATACTTTTGCAAAGGACAAGGAGAAGAGAGATTGTGGAGAGCTTGTGTCCATCCCCTTCACTTCTCCCCCTAAAGACCAAGAATAAAAACCAAGGACTTTTGTTGATCCTGATTCCGGCTGATTCTAAGGCATCCAGGGTGCTAACCCAGACTTCATAGGGAGCAACTTTAGAAGTTGCTACAATTCCTCCATCAGTAAGCTACAGCCCAGGAAGGTTAAATGATTTGTTGAAGGTCATATAAGTCAAAGCTTCTTAAACCATAGATCATGACTCCATATGGAGTTCAGTTGTATAACTGAATATGTAATGTGCAAAATATTTGGCAATAATAAGATATCAAATATTCCACCAAGATTTGATTATTATTGTAAAAATAAACAAAACCATCCATTTCATTAGTACATAAATTTGCTTTCATTTTTAGTAAATGGTAAAATTATATGCATGCTAATTGTTTTAAAATAAATTTCTTTATGGTTTATCAGTAAATGTTTGATTTTATATTTTATGTAGCTATACCTGAGATCAAATAAAAATTTCTTGAGTGACAAGGGTCACAAGTAGAAAGAGTTTAAGAAGTTCTAAAATAGATAGCAAATATCATAGATAGGATTTTAAAACAGGTCTTCTGGCTTCAGAATCAGTGCTGTCTCTATTGCACACACTGTCCTCTCATCCCAGTGACAGCTTCTGTAAATAAAGAATAACCTGGCAGAGTAGTTACAATGCCAGATCTGAAGTCAGAAGAACTATACTCAAATGCTGTCATTTATTTATTATATGATATATATTATTATATTATATATATACACATATATGTATATTATATGTGTATATACACACAAGTCACTTGACCCCTTTCTAACTTGACTCCTTCCTCTCTAAAATGAGAAGACTATACTAAATGTCTTATCAGAAACTTCTAACCTTAAATTTATGACATTGAAGGGGCAGCTAGATGGTGCAGTGGATAGAGTACCAGCTCCGAGTTCAAGAGGACCTGAATTCAAATTTGGTCCCAGACACTTAACACTTTCTAGCTGTGTGACCCTGGGCAAGTCACTTAACCCCAATTGCCTCAGCCCCCCCCCCCCAATTATGATATTGATCTATTATACTATATCTAATTATACTTTTCTAGTTAGCATAATTAATAATATTTAATCATTTTAAATCAGTAAGCATACTGGATAAAATGCTGCATTTAAGAAAGTCAGAAAGACCTGGATTCAAATATTACCTCCAACATTTACTTAATGTGTGATACAGACAAGTCATTTAAAGACTTGCTCAGGCAGGTTATTTAACTTTTCTCAATTTCAATTTTCTTTTCTTTAAAATAAGGATAATAATAATACTGTTAAGAGGATCAAATGAGATTTCATATATTGATGTAGAAGTACATATATTTAAATACATATATGCATATATTTGGAAATCTTATAACACTATATGTACATTAGCTATTTTTATTAATGTTAATATTTTGTTTCTCCAAAATGTGAATTCAGAAACTTTTATTTTTTCTCCAAGGTACCATAATTTTTAAATTGTCAGTGATCCTAGTAATGAAGATTTTATTGTAGTTGAATCTCATCTGACTCTTTATGATTCCATTTAAGATTATCTTGGCAAAAATAATAAAGTATTTTGCTATTTCCTCTATCAGGTCATTTTATAGATGAGGAATTGAGAGAGAAAAACAGCGTTAAGTGACTTGCCCAGAATCACATAGCTAGTAAGTATCTAAGGACCGAGTTGAGGTCATAAATATGTCTTTCTGGTTCTAAGCCCAGTGCTTTATCTACTGCACTAACTTACTGCCCTACAATGAAGTCTATTTTGCTAAAAATAGCAACAAATGATCAGTGACAAGTGAATCTCAGGATAAGTAGGAGTGACTAGAAAAGAACAGGAAAGTTTGGTCATATGAGCCAAATAAGGACCTACTACCTCTCAAGCTTTCAGAGACTGAACCAAAAATATAAAGAAAAAAAAAAAAAAGAATATGTATAGTAGAAATTGTTTCATGTTCCAGATCCTAAGAACAATAATCCCATGAACATATAGGCTACATATTTTCCCCACTTATTTAGTGCCTCTCAGACTTAAATAAATCCAACTAATAGATAAAGTAGAAAGAAGTAACATACAAATTTCTCTATTATTATTTTGAATTTATTAATTCTTATGTCTGGCTCCAGACAGTTGATTTTTTTTTTTTGTTATTGTGTGGTGCTTATTATTTTTGTTTTGTTTTTTATACTTTTTATGTACTTAGCATCAAATAATCAAAAGAATTGAATAAGGAATCCAGATATGAATCATGGAGCAGTGGCTCTGGAGTTGGGAGGACCCAAGTTCAAATGTAGCCTCAGAAACTTACTATGTGACCCTGAGCAAGTTACTTAACCCCAATTACTCCTCTCCTCAGTTCCCACCCCCTTCCAAAAAAATTAAAAGATAGGAATTCTAGTCCTGACTCAGTAACTGAGTAGTCCAGGCAAGTCACTTTCCTCTTCTGAGCTTCTATTTCTTCTTTTGGAAAATGTGTGCCAGTGGATACTGGCACAAAACTGCACAGCATAGCATTTCCCCATCAGAGGAGGTGCTGTGTTTTATGAGCCAAACAAAATTGAGTTGGCTCAGAAGAAACATGAGATGCCTAAGTTAGAGAAAACACCCCAAAGGTTCACAGATATTGTTTGTATCTGACCTGTGACAGAGCCTTCCAAGATAATATTGGTTTCATCATTCACAGCTGGATACACTGCAACTTGACTCTAACGTAGCAATGTCATTTTGGTTCTCTTTTAGAAAGAAGGACAACAACCAACAAGATGTGTGATTGTGTCAGATAATCTTTAAGAGCTCTTCTAATCCTCAAGCTTGTGAATTGGAAGAGGAAAGCAGATCAAGGGTGGGAAGACATGGGACCCTTATCTTGATTCTGTCACTAACACCTCTGTGGCTATAAATATGATTTTAACTTCTCCAGCTATGAGTTTCTGATTCTATAAAAATGAATGAGCTACACAAGATGACCTCCTAGGAATAAATGGAGTTTTCCTTAAAATGATCACTAGCATCTATTTAAAATTATTAGCAAGCATCACATATAATGGGCATAAACTAAAATCATTCACAATAAGATCAGGAGTGAAACAAGGTTGCCCATTATCACAATTACTATTCAATATTGTATTAGAAATGTTAGCTTTAGCAATAAAAGAAGAAAAAGAAATTAAAAGAATTAGAGTAGGTAATGAGGAAATCAAATTATTACTCTTTACAGAAACAGAGAATTTTAGAAAATCAACTAAAAACTACTAGAAACAATTCACAACTTTAGCAAAATTGCAGGATACAAAATAAATCTACAAAAATCAACAACATTTTTATATGTTACCAACAAAATCTAGGAGCAAGAGATAAAAAGAGAATTTCTACTTAAAATTACTGTAGATAATATAAAATATTTGGGAGCCTATCTTCCAAGAGAAAGTCAGGAACTATATGGACACAATTACAAAACATTTTCTACATGAATAAAGTCAGATGTAATCATTTGGAAGAATAACAAGTGCTCATGGGTAGGTTGAGCTAATGTAATAAAAAATGACAATTCTATCTAAATTAATTTACTTATTCAGTGCCACACAAATTATTTTTAATACACATTGCTTTATTAATCATGTTGGGAGAGAAAAATCAGAACAAAAGGGAAGAACTATGAGAGAGATTACCAAAAAAAAAAAAAAACAAAACAGAAAAAAAGAAGTGAACATGGCATGTATTGATTTACATTATCTCCTTAGTTCTTTTTCTGGATGCAGATGGCATTTTCTGTCCAAAGTCTAAAGGGATAGATTTGGATCACTAAATTACTAAGAAAAACCAAGTCTTTTATAGCTAGTCATCACATATTCTTGCTGCTATTGTGTACAATGTATTCCTGGTTCTGTTTGACTCACTCAGCACCATTTTGCGTAAATCTTTCCAGGCTTTTCTAAAATCAGCTTGCTCCTCAGTTTTATAGAATAACAATATTCCATTACTTTTATATACCACAACTTATTCAGCCATTCCCCAATTAATGGGCATCTACTTGTTTTCCAATTTTTGCTATCACAAAAAGAACTGCTACAAACATTTTTGCACATGTGGGTCCATTTCCCTCCTTTATGATTTCCTTGGAATACAAATCTATCCAGTAATGGCAATTTTGGGTCAAAGGGTATGCACAGTTCTATAGCCCTTTGGGCATAGTTCCAAATTGGTCTCCAAAATGGTTAAATCAGTTTACAACTACATCAACAATGCATCAGTTTTCCTACATCCCTTCCAACATTTATCACAATCTTTTCCTGACATCTTAGCCAATCTAAGAGGTATGAGTTGGTATCTCGGAATTATTTTAATTTATATTTCTCTTATCAATAGTGATTTAGAACATTTTTCATGTAACTATAGATGGTTTTAATTTCATCATTTAAAAATTGTCTATTTAGATCCTTTAACCATATATCAATTGGGGAATGACTAGTAATCTTATAAATTTGATGCAGTTCTTTATATATTCTAGAAATGAGACCTTTATCAGAAACACTGGCTGTAAAGATAATATTACTGATCTATAAGAAACAATCAGTTGGATGATTTCAGAGAGGTCTGGAGAGACTTACATAAACACATGCTGAGTGAAGTGAGTAGTATCAGGAGAACATTATACACAGCAACAGAAAGATTATATGATGATCAATTCTTATGGACATGGCTCTTTTCAATAGTGAAGTGATTCAGGTCATTTCCAATGGTCTTGTGATGAAGAGAGCCTTCTGCACCCAGAGAGAGGACTGTAGGGACTAAGTGTGGATCACAACATAGTATTTTCACCATTTTTGTTGTTTGTTTGCATTTTGTTTTCTTTCTCTTTTTTTCCTTTTTGATTTGATTTTTTTTTTTCTGCAGCATTATAATTATGGAAATCTGAATAGAAAAATTGCACATGTTACATATTGAATTACTTGCCATCTAGGAGAGAGGGTAAGGGGAAAAGGAGGGAAAAAATTTGGAACACAAAAATTTGCAAGGGTGAATGTTAAAAATTATTCATGTATATGTATTGGAAAATAAAAAAGCTTTAATTAAAAATAAAAATAAGAAAAATGTGGAATTCAAAAAAAAGTGATCTCCTAGCTTCAAGTCAGTTTCAAAAGTCTGCCTATTGACTCATGTAAACATATTCATTAATGTTTTTCCCATGCAAAAATCACTCTTCACCGTAAAGTTAGCGTTTCCATTTTTCATAATACCTCATAGGGAAACAGATATTTAGTACAAAGAAAATGAAACAGTATATCACCTTGCAACAATGGTGCTGGGCTTCTGAAGTCATTCTTTAGCCATATATTTTATAGAAACAATAGGTTTGGTTTTCCTTTTTATTTGATAATAAAACATTTTGTTCTAAATAAAATCACAAATACCTTCAATTTGTCCTTCATCCTGCATATACAGTATCTCATTATTATTCTTCATGACCAGACTGATATTCCTATTTCACCAGAATAGCTTCTACATACATTTAAAATGTAGATGTTTACAGTTTTGGTTTATTTCCCTCCCCCTTTCCTCTAAGAAACAGCACAGGGACTCTATTCATCTGTTTAGATGATTTGGTCCATTACTGCATTTCCCCTTTTGAAACCAATAACAACAACCACAACCACAAAAATTCTCATTATCTTTGGTGTTTTGACTTGCTCCCATGCTGTGGAAAGCATCTGTTAGAATGATATTAGATTACTAATGTATTTATATTTTTTTCTTGGTTCCTTTATTTCAATCCTTCATTCTTTCCTTCATTTAACAAATATGCAGAGTACTTACTGTGTTTAGAATCCTATAATAGATACACATAGAGATACAAAGTTAAGAGAGTATCTCTACCTTAAAGAAGCTTTCAATTAAGTAGGGAAATAAAAAAAAAATGGTTATAATTATTATGCAATGAGTACCTTATACATAGGGCCTAGCAGTGTGACTTCACTGATTTGGATAAACTGCAGCTTGAAGAACTTCCTCTATCATGTCAATCAGCACCTTCTTGCAATTTATGATTTTAGAGATTTGCAAGAGCATTCAGGGAGTACAGATGGAAGATGGGATTAACATTCTCCATATTCTGAATATTGCTACTCTACTCAAATGGATCAGGCTTCTAATCTAAAATGAACACCTGTCCATAATGTCTTTTCAAGCTCATTTGGATTGAGGTAGATCCTCTGTCTAGGTTGCCCAAAGCTGTTGGTGTTCTGGGTATAAAGATAATTCCTTTGTCCATAATGTCACTCTCTTAGCTTCTCAGTGAAAGAGGTCCATCCATCTATCAAATTGTCAATCTATAAGAGTTGGTTGCCTCCCTCTGGAACACCCACTCTTCCAAGGGCATAAAAACTATGAGTAGTCTTTGATCCAAGAGACATGACCAAAAGATAATTTATTTTGTTAAGAAAATGCTAGCATTGTTAATAAAATGATTATTTACCTGCAAATTAAGTCTCTTGAACTTTTTATATGTCACACTTCAAAGAGCTCTCTACCCACCAGGGAATGTATGAGTACATTAGAGAAATGTAAATGTGCCTAATGTCAAATAAGTACAAAGGGAAAGATGGTTACTGATGAAGGGGAGTTGTTAGGGAAATCTTCATAGAGAAGAAGATAATAGAGTTGTTTTGATAGCTGGAAATTCAACAGAAGAAGGGAGATGGGACATCCTTGTTATAAAGAAGATGATGAGAAATATGAGGACCCAAAGCATATTTGAGAGACAAAATAGTCACTGTTGTAGTTGCATTTAAATGTGTTAACTAACATATAGTAAAGTTGGCAAAAGATATGTTTTGAGATTGTGGCGGGTCTTGTAAGAAGTTAGAACTTTGTTAAATGTTGAAAAAACAAAACAAAACAAAACACTTCAGAGAAAGAAAAGAGCAACTCAGAACACTGAGCCAAAAACACTTTATTAGAGAAGTTCAACAAAGCAGATCTCAGACCTTCCTCTTGATCTGAGGTGCCCCCTCCCTTTTGGGAGGAAATACTTTTATAGAATAACAATTATCTTAAAAATAAAACATCAATTTCATCAAATATCATAATTCATAAGTTAAAATATGAATACCAATAGAGCCATAAGGTTTCAAGATGGGCAGATCAGGAAATATGTTTGCTGACTAAATGGTCATAAAGTGGATGAGCTACCCTTTGGACTGGGCAAGAGGAGATAGTCAATTCCACTCATCATAAGATGGATGAGCATTATAAACAAGGGGAGAGAGCTCGACCCCAAGAACATTCTGGGAGGAGGTTGGAACTTAGGGGCTTTCTATCATGCAAGCACGGAATTTGGGCTAAACAAGATAGAAATATTTTTTGTGTCAGCATTCTCATGATCCAATAGTTACACAAATAGGCATCATGGCTGGTCATTTATATTACATAAATGTGAGGTTTTCAAAAATCTATATTCCTTTTATTTCTATATGACAATATAAATTACTTAGACTTATTGTTAGATTACTGATTAGATATGCATTGCTAAATGAATAATTACTAACAATCATAATAATCATAAAAACCATAATGGCCCAATTAATACCATTTAGAGTTTAGGTAGGGACCCCCAAGAAATCAGGTTTTTTTTATTAAGTAGGCAGCAGCAAGACATTTAAAAAGTAAGAGTGAAGGGGTAACCTGGCCAGCAATTTATAGTGATGGTCCAATTAGTTGGTAATATTGTACTAAGGCAGTAGCCCATGAGGAGAAATATAGGAAAGAGTTTGGATTTAGTTTTTCTTTTTTTTTCTTTTTTTTTTTTTTTTTTAGATTTAATTTGGCATGGTTTTTTTCAAAGACTCTTTTAAAAAAATGTTTATTGATGTTTAATTTTTTTTAATTACCTCCATAGAGTTAAGCAAAGTTAGTTAATACAGTTATCATATCTGAATATATATATATATATATATATATATATATATATATATATATATTGCTCATTCTTCATATATAGCCTATCCCTTCTCTGGTAAGAAATAGGAGATATTTTATTTGTACATAATTGTAAACACACATATATACATGTAAGAAACATATAAACACATATGTATATGCAAAAATATATTTATATATACACACATTAATCAAGTATATTCTTTTCTGATAAGAGATGGAAAAGATATGCTTTATCATCAGTCTTCTAAAGTTGTATCTAGTGACTGCATTTATCAGAATTCTAAAAATATTTTGTAATTGTTTTCCTTCATGTTACTGTGTTCATATGGATGTAATGCCATTTGTTTATCTGATCCTCTGCTCCTATATCATTGCTGCTATAAATATTCTGGTGGAACTTCCACTCCCTTATTTAGTAATGGTATTGATAAGTTTTAGAGTATGTTGAATTTAGTAACTTTTTTTCTTGTTAGACTTCATTTTCTATAGCAGTTGTAGTAATTCACAGCTCCATTAACAGTGCGTTAGTGCATTTACTCTAGATTCCAGCCAAACTGCTTTATTATCAATTCTCAAACTTACTTACCACATCCCACATCTAAGCATTCTCTCAAACTGCCATCCATTCCAGGAATTCATTCCCCTCTCTTAAAATTTTTCAGTCTTCACTCCATTCAGGACACTGCCCCCTCTGAGAAACTTCCCTGATCCCCCAATTTTTAATATTCTTTCTCTTTCTCAAATTTTCCTGAATTTTATGCATAGCTGCTATATCCTCAAGGCAGAATGTACACTTCCTAAGAGGAGAGACTCATCAATTTTTTAAAATATAATTTTATTCTCAGGGTTTAATTGGTTGTCTGGAACATTAGGCACTTCATAATTACTGTATTGAATTGAATTGAATGTTTATTCCTGTAACTCCCTTTTCATGGATAACTCCTAATTAGGAAAATTAAAATTCAATCATGGCATTCTTATACAATACCTATCCATAGGTGAAAGGGGCTAAGTAGATATTCAATAAATTCAACTTGATTCAATTCTGTAAGCATTTATTAAATGTCTACATCATGCAAGGTAAAGTGCTAGGTACTGTCAAACAATCCCTCACATCTGTCTAACTCTTCACAGTTTTTGAATGGATTTCATGTACATTGTCTCACTGAATATTCACAACAACCCTTGTATATATCGCCAAAATGTTGAGATAAAATCACCTCACAGATCGGTACAAAGTAAAAAATGGAGATTAATTTCTTTTTCTTGTCATGTGGGTTTCCTGATTACAAAAGCTGTAATAAACTTCTTGTATATTCTAAGCACAAAATTAAGTTGTTTTTATTATTGTTGTTATTATTACTATTACTATTATTGCTCTGGTACATTATGAGAAGGAATATCATATTGACCAAAGTAAATAACTAAAATTTTTTTAAAAAATAGACTCGGTGGTCTTCTAGCTCACATTTTCTATGTAACAAATTATTTAACATTTTTTTAAAAAAAGACTTGTGATTATGGACCTGAGTGTGAACTTGAATGTTCTGATTTTTTTTCATTAAGAGGCTATCAGCAAAGTATCAGTAAACTTAGAGAAACTGCCTTCTTTAAGTAAAGAAACTTTTTTTTTTTTGATAACAATTGTGTATAATGCCTTTTTCAGAGGGAAGATCAGTATCATATAGGATTAAATGACTACCAGTAATTGCTTTTTCATAACATTTTTTCTATGTTCTCTTTAAAGAATATGGTTGATGCATTTTTATTAACATTTCATAAAATTTTGGCATGGAACTCATAAGTTCATACCAAGATATAAAAATTAAAGAAGGTTTGGTGGTTTGGTTTGGTTTGTTAATTTTGAAGGGTAAGGAGGGAATGGAAAGACAAAATCTATCTGTAGCTAAAAAAAACACACAATCAACATATATCTTAAAAATATATATTTTTCCTCTATAGAAAAAAAATGCAACTCTTCCAACCTTTCCTCCATCATTCCTCTCTCTACCCAATATTTTTATATGATTTTGAGACCTTGATTTGCCCTCAGTCCTCCTCTCACCTAGATATGCCGTCAACCTTTGACCGATGTACATGTCTCCTGAGAGGTCTCTTAACTTGTCAGCTATGCTGTCAAACTCCCATGGAGACTTGGTGACTAGTAACTGACAGGAAAACATCTTGTGTCAAACCAAAATCTCATCAATTTGCCCAAGGACATTTGAACTCACCTTTTATTTTAATCCACTTGGGGAAAAAAGTAAAGGGATGAATCGATTTCTCTCTACTTTCCCTGGTTACCAAAGAGAATGTAGTCAAGGAAATCAAAGAAAGAAAGGACACATCTATGCCATAATTAATATACTCAGCAGAATTTTTTTTGGTGATACATATATAAAAAGCAAAATACAAAACCCAATCCTGAAAATAAAGTGAGTGCCCTTCAACTATGACTTAAGAAGTAATAGAATTATTTTATTTTCTAAAGACCATTATTATGAGGCTTTTAAAGAAACATTGTAAAGTTTATATTGATGGATGCTGAATGAAATAAGCACAGAGTGATGGGAAGCTATAACACAACTAAATTAATAAAAATGAAAATATCATTAAGCAGACATAAACGCTGAATAATTATAATGACTAACATAAGTCCAAAAATGCACATGATGAGAAATACCTTCCTCCTTTTGTATAGAAGTGAGACACTCCAAATACAGATACAGAGTATCTGTATATGTTGGTTATTCTCTGATATGTTGGTTATTCATACTTTTTTTCTTTTTTCGTAAGAGAAAGAACTAAATGAAGATGTAACATCAGAAATAACTCTAATACAAAAAGAAACAAAACCAATAAAATTAATTAAAATGCTTTTTTTTAAAAGAATGGATATCTTTAAATCCTCTAGCATTTTTGTGATATTTATATATTATGACTAAGAAAAATCTTTTCTCAAATCTTACTTGGAATTGCTTTTTGAAAGATGTAGATATCAAATAAATGTGCTAAAGCTGAGTTTGAATATTGACTCAACTTATTTGTTAGCTGCTATTGAATAAATCATCTCATCTTTATGAGCTTCAATTTCTTTACTCATAAAATGATGAGATTGACTTAGAACAGAGGTATAAAATATCATCTCCCACTGGTGTCATGTGGTAACCTGGATCAGATTAAAATGTAATTAGGAAATATTTAATAAAAATACCATAAATCATATTGTTGATATGTATTTTTTCCTAAATCAAACTGCAAATTTTTTGTTGTTTTTCAGTCATTTTCCAGTTATATCTGACATGACACATGATCTTACGAGATGATTCTTCCTAACTCTAGGCTGAGTACTGCTTCCTGAACTTATAAGAATCCTTATATATGGTTTAATAGTTCTGATTTCTATTTGAATTGATACTGACTTAGAAGATCTCTAGGTTTCTTTCTAGTTATAAATCTTGAGATCCTAAAAATTGCCATACTAGTAGTTAAGTGGCAGAGTCAGGATTCAAACCTAGTTCTGATAGCTTCAGGTTTGGCATCCATGACATCAGAGTATTTGGGCAATGTCTGCAGTTGAATGAGTATTTTGGTACTTAGTCTTATATTATGACATAGCTGAAGAACTAGCAAAGGAGACTGCAAATAGCCAGACAAACAGTCAGAGATGCAGGAGTTAATAGTTTTGTTTGCTAATAATTGAAAAATATATATGTACTGTAGTAGATGATATCTAGCATCCATCTATCTATAATTGAATTCTTTTTTCTGAGGAAATTGAACTCAAAGCTTTCTTGGATGTCTTCCATAGCTATCATTCCATTATTAAGAGAATTTAGAATTGAAAGGATCCAGGATATCCCCTCCTCTCTAAGTTTCCATGATATTATTCTTGTCTGATCTTTGGAATTTCTCTTTCAACACAATACCAATCATAAGAATATGTTTAGTATAAGCTTAATACTTGAATTAATTAATGAATAATAGTGTCAAAAATCAAAGCTTCCCAAAAAATTTCCAAAATTTTCAAAAAGTCTTCTGTTTCTTCTTAAACTGCTATTCCACAACATCTTTATGGGGGAAATCTGAGGTACTGCAAAGCTGAAGTTGTTAAAGAATAAAAATTTAATTCTTTGAATATGTCCAGACATCTTTCTGTTTCTACTACATTGTAAAACACTATTGACTTAAAATGTAGGTAAAATTTTCCATAGTAAAGAAAATCAGTTTTGGTAAACAGAACTGTTGTCATTGTGAATGTAGTCCCTTAAAATCACAATACAGGATATTGCAATAGTCTGAAGAAATATAAGGGCAAATAGGTATAAATGTGTAATGAACTAGAAATGAGGGGATTTAGTTTTTATTCCTACATTTGTATTCCTACTTTGAGTAACTAACTTCTCTTTTCTAATGCTCAGCTTGCCCTATTTTCAAATGAGAATGTTGAACTCAAAAAAAATTTTTGAGTCTCTCTTTCACATCTAGAATTCTATTACCCTGGGAATTTAGAACTGAAGAGGCCTTGCTACCTTCTTCTTCTAGGTTTTCATGAAACTTTTCTTTCCTGATTCTCCTCCTGGTTGCCTGAGCTTCTGTATGCTTTATTTTTCCTTTATCCATGTCACAGCAATTAACCTTATGTGTCTCCCAAGGCCATGCTGAGACCCTTCCTCTTTTTCCTGTTCATTTATCTAATTAAATGATCATATCATTTCCTTTTGGCTCTATTAAAATCTCTTTATAAATGATTCCCAGATTACACATCTAGTTCTTCTTTTCCCTTGAGCTATGATCACCCATCTTCAACTGTCTTATGTATATCTCAAATTTAATATCCTGTAGATATCTCAAATTTAAGATGTACAAAATAGAACTTATCCTTCAAGGAAGGAAGGAAGGAAGGAAGGAAGAAAGGAAGGAAGGAAGAAAGGAAGGAAGGAAGAAAGGAAGGAAGGAAGGAAGAAAGGAAGGAAGGAAGGAAGGAAGGAAGAGAGGGAGGGAGGGAGGATGGAAGAGAGAAGGGAAGGAAGGAAAGAAGGAAGGAAGGAAAGAAGGAAGGAAGGAAAGAAGGAAGGAAGGAAGGAAGAGAGGGAGGGAGAAGGAAGAGAGGAGGGAAGGAAGGAGAGAGGAAGGAAGGAAGGAAGGAAAGAAGGAAGGAAGGAAAGAAGGAAGGAAGGAAGGAAGGAAGGAAGGAAGGAAGGAAGGAAGGAAAGAAGGAAGGAAGGAAGGAAGGAAGGAAGGAAGGAAGGAAGGAAAAAAGGAAGGAAGGAAGGAAAGAAAGAAGGAAGGAAGGAAGAGAGGGAGGGAGGGAGGAAGAGAGGGAGGGAGGGAGGAAGGAAGAGAGGAGGGAAGGAAGGAGAGAGGAAGGAAGGAGAGAGTGAAGGAGAGAGGGAAAGAAGAAAGGAGGGAGGAAAGAGGGAGAAAGGAAAAAAGAGAGGGAAGAAAAGAGGGAAGGAGTAAGAAGAGAAAGAGGGAGCCGGGGAGAGAGAGATAAAAGAGGGAGGAAGAGAATGAGAGAGGAAGGGAAGGAAGGAAAAAACAAGGAAGAAAAAATTCATTTACCTTTACTCTATGTGTCTTTTCTAATAAGGACATGACTAATCTCCCTGTCACTCAGGCTAGAAATCTCAGTGGCAACTCTACTCTTGGTTCTCCCTCTCCTTCACATAGTCAATTCGTTTCCCAGTCTTCTTTCTAATTTTAGAGAATCTGACTTTTAACTTCTCTTTTCTACACATTTATAGCCACAACCTTAAATCAGCCTCCATCAAGTCTCACCTGGACTATTACAATAGATATCTAACTGGTCTTTCTACTCTAAGTCTCTCTGTATTCTAATCCATTCTCCACTGAGCTGTCAAGGTGATTTTACTAAAGCTTAGTTTGACCTATTCACCAGCAATCCCACTCCAGCTCAATTTACTCCAATGGCTTCCTATGACCTACAGGATTAAATATAAAGTTCTCTCTTTGGCATTTAAAGTTTGTTGTAACCTGGCCTCTTCTTAACCTTTCTAGTTATCTTCTACCATACTCCCTCCTTGTATGCTATAATCCATTAACACTGATATGCTTTATCATGACATAATTTCTCAGTTCTGTACTCTTGCCCCCAACTATTCTCCATAGTTAGAATGCTCTGTCGCCTCATTTCCTATCCCTTAGCTGCCCTGGATTCTTTTAAGATTTAGTTCTAATCCCACCTTCTGCATGAGTCCTTTTCTGATGTTTTAATCTATTAATCCCTCAGCTTGTAGATCACCCTGTATCTATCCTGTATCTTAAAGAAATTTAGTGATTTACATTTGGTCCCTTCATTAGAATGGGAATTCTTTTAAGTAAAAGAGTAAAAGACCACTTTTGAAAAATGCCTTCTCTTTTAATATTCCTAGTATTGAGAACAGTGGCACAAAGTAAAAATGATTATTTATTAATAAATGCTTATTGACTGACAGACTGAGTTTAATGATTATTTAATCTACTCCTTCAACCAATGTATGAGGAAATTGATATCTGGAGTGCTTTGGCTTTGCTAAAGGTCAATAAGTAGTGAGTGACTCAGTATTCAAATCCAGATGCTTTGATACTAATGCCCAGTGCCTTTAACATGCAGTACTAGCCCATCATCTCGTTTTTTTATAGGATATTCTCTTTCCTACCTGAGAGAAAGACCTCATCACCAGGCAAATTCTATTCAGCACTTTTTTATAACATTAAACTGATTTAAGAGAGAGAGAGAGAGAGAGAGAGAGAGAGAGAGAGACAGAGAGAGGAGAGAGAGAAGAGAGAGAGAGAGAGGGAGGGAGGGAGGGAGGGAGAGAGGGAGGGAGAGAGAGAGAGAGAGAGAGAGAGAGAGAGAGAGAGAGAGAGAGAGAGAGGAGAGAGAGAGAGAGAGAGAGAAGCTTTCTTTTCATGTTTTTTCAAACACCTTCTTGTGTTTCATCTCTGTGGTCTGTTTCTGTTTTGTTATTCATCTTTGCTGAGTGGCCCACAAGGATCTGGTTTTACAATTTTGGCTGAGATTTTTGTGACTACCTTTCTCACTTTGGCCCTGACATAAGCATGATTCGGGCAGAGAATTAGCTTGGGAAGCAGATCCTGCACTCAAGCTTAAGAATAAATAGGTGGCCCCAGACAGCTTATCCAAAGCAAATCATTTTTTAAAACTACCTTAGGGGTTCCTTTACAGAAAACGGTTTTTTTGGTACATCTCCTCTTCAATTTCTTTTTCTCTGTTTATCTTACTGTCTTTTTTTTTTTTTTTTTTTTTTCCGACTTGACTTTATCACAGCTTTTTATGATGGGCATATGTGTATATTTAAAAATGTGCTAGCACATACTCAGACACCCCCCATGTGTTACATTGTGTGATATGCATTCAAAGCTTCATTAAAATAGCAACAACAAAAGACTAACTTGAAAAGGAAAAAAAAAAAAAAAAAAAAAAAAAAAAAACCTCTCACACAGAGGACCCAAAATTCACAATTAGCTTAGTCCCTGCTGACCTAGGCTTCTGGGGGAGGGGGAGGATTCTGTAGGGGGGGAGTAGAGATATACCATGAAAGCATGCTTGCCAGAAGCTCTTATTGCCCTTTGAAGATGCCATCCCTTTTGTTCCTTGGATTTACAAGCACCAAAAAATGAAGGACACATTTTAGGGGACACAATTGATAATGGTACCCAAGAAGGGCTTTTGTTTCAGGGAGACTTTTTGGATTAAGTCTTGGTCTAATTCATCCCTTTAGGTGCATGCACTGGGCTCCCACTGAAAGAAGTGACGGGGATTATTGTCAGCTTGACCTTGGCCTTCTGTTGCTTCTGAATCCTTGTCATTCAGACTGAGACTGCCCTCCCAGTGGTTGCAATGAGGTTAGTCAGTTGTTCATTGCTGAATGACAAGCTGGGGTTGTGACGGCCCTTTGTCTGCTCCTGTCAGGGAGGAGCAGAGAAGAAATTAACTTCCTCTCTTATAAAGTACAGGCAATAAGGCAGGCTTACATCAGAGGGCCAGCCATTATGAAGAATAACTAACAAATGGTTATAATTTCAATTAGAAATGTTCGTTAATGCAAAGATAACAAATGTTTCTCAGGCAATGGAAAATTTTCCTTTGGCTGGTGGGATAAAGGGATCCATTTCCCCCCTCCTGGTTTTAGATTCACTGCCAGTAATAAAATATTTGGCTCCCCACCTCCTCCTCATGTCAGTCCCCTTTTTTATCCACATAAAATGGGGCTCTCAGAAGCAGGGGCCAAACCACACAGTGACACTTAGCGGATTGGAAAGGAAGCTTAGCCATGCCAAGAACACGTCTTCCCAGCTCCATGGAGACTCCGAGTCAACATGGGTGCAGAGGCAAATGGTTCTAAGAGCAGAGCAGGGATTGATTTTATGCCAGTGAAGTTACATGGACAAGTGGACAATCTTCTTGTAGTCTGGAAAGGAATAGGCAGAAATGAACAACATGAGAATGGCATTCATATGATTTTATTTTTATATAAAGGACTCAGAATGACTTATCAGATTCCAGAAAATTGAGATATAATTTTAAAAGTCTGTTAAGTCACAGATAATATAGGTCTACCGGGTATCATCTGGGTAAGATGCCATAATCAAAAATATAAGATTTATAGTTGGTAAGATAGCCATATGGTAGAGTGAAAAACAAACAATCTGTCTCTACTTATAGGACCTAGGTTCAAATCCTGACTCACATTTATTTTCTACCTGACATTTTGCTTCTCTAGATATTAATTTGCCTCAAAAAGAAAGAGATTAAATTGGTATGGTAATTTTTGAGGCCTTTTGATCCTATTCTATTCACCTGTATGTGTATGGAATAATTTAAGAGGACTTACAAAGCTTTTTCTGTCTTACTACATTACTGGTCGATCCTTTCTTCAGTCATTTCCACTACTACAATAGTCTTCTCAAAATGTCATCCTCACTTTAGTGTATATCAAAGGCCAAAAATAAATAAATAAATCAGAATATATGTTATAAGGGACATGTTCATGGACTTTGCCATATAATGCCCAGAAGCTTTACTAAAACATTAATGTTTTCTGGGAAAGGAAGAAAAGAAAGAAGGAAGAGAGAAAGAAAAGGAGGAAAAAAAAGAAGGAAGGAAGGAAGGAAGGAAGGAAGGAAAGAAGGAAGGAAGGAAGGAAGGAAGGAAGGAAGGAAGGAAGGAAGGAAGGAAGGAAGGAAGGAAGGAAGGAAGGAAGGAAAGGAAGGAAGGAAGGAAGGAAGGAAGGAAGGAAGGAAGGAAGGAAGGAAGGAAGGAAGGAAGGAAGGGAAGAAGGGAGGGAGGAAGGGAGGGAGGAAGGGAGGGAGGAAGGAAGGAAGGAAGAAAGGAAGGAAGAAAGGAAGGAAGGAAAGAAGGAAGGAAGGAAAGAAGGAAGGAAGGAAAGAAGAGAGGAAAGGAAGGAGGGAGGGAAGGAAGGTAGCAAGGGAAGGAGGGAGGGAGGAAGGAAGGAAAGAAGAAGGGAGGAAACAAGGAAGGAAGGCTCTATTTGTACAGTTGAAGGCAAATTCCTTTCTTTTCCTTATCTCATTAGCATGTATAAGTTTATAATAGGATCTGGTTGATTATTCACAGTCTTGATCATCTATTCCTATTCCCTTATTTGACAGATGAAGTAGTAGAGACCAAAGAAAGAGAAGCACTTAGATTTAACCAAGTTCCTCCGCTCATTAGTAACAAAACCAGAACCACTGATTGTATCTCTTGATTTGATAATGTCCTTTCCACTAGGCCATTTTGACTTGTGCAATGCCATATTGTTTTTTTGGAAAGCTCAGAGAGCTTTTGGCATGACAGTTAATGTAAGTTGCAAAATTTGGGAAGAACTTGGTATCAGGGTCCAAAAACATTAGGCCAAAATGATGAAATAAATATGGTAGTTTCCTGAAGGGATAAGAGACAAAAATGATATAAAGCACAATTCATTAAAAGAGGCAAGTACTGCAAGGTGAAAAGATAAGCATGTTAAGACATTTTCATAACTTTAAACATTAATTAATGAGACACTTATTTGTGACTGAGCAATGAGAAATTTGTCTGATAGGTGGGAGAAGAATAGGTGGAATGAGAGTACACAGAAGACAAAATCTATGTACTTCATGATTTTACTAGCTTTGGACTAATCTACAAATTGTAACATCGAGTGTAGCCTGGTCCTCGAGGCTCTGCTGTCTTAACCAAATGATAAAAAAAGAATTCTTAGCACATCTTTTTTTTTTTTTCTCTGGGCTTTAGTTTCCTGATCTGTAAAGTGAGTAGGCTATGGTATTGTGGCAATAGCACTAAATTTAAGGGCATATAGGCCTTCTATTTATGGCCCTGAATATGCTGCTTAAAACTAATCATTTTTTTTAGGTCTCAGTTTACTTATCTGTAAAATAAAGGAGACAGACTAAACAGTCTCTAGGTCTGAGCTTCTGGGGTAGCATGGATACTTAAGTTCTATGACTCTGATAGCTGTTATTGTCTCAATTCAGTTGTCCCCCAGTTTACAGCTACAATCTGAGATTTCAGAAAACATCACACCAAAAGTTTCTAGTATGCAGAATCATGCAGAATATTGACAAGCATCTTGTAAAAAAAAATTGGATGGGGGAGTGAATTAAGGAAGAAATGGTATATAAAAAGGAGAGAATGACAAATGCTCTTTCCACTAGCATTCAGGAGTTCATATCCTTTTCCCTACTACTAAATGAGCTATTTCTACCATAAAAGATCAAAAAGTCAGTCTATATATTTTCATGATTTTACTAGCTTTGGACTAATCTACAAATTGTAACATCGAGTGTAGCCTGGTCCTCGAGGCTCTGCTGTCTTAACCAAATGATAAAAAAAGAATTCTTAGCACATCTTTTTTTTTTTTTCTCTGGGCTTTAGTTTCCTGATCTATATTTTTTTATATTTTCCTTTGGATATTTTTTTTCAACTTGGTCTTTGATTTTTTTTTTTTTTTTTTTTTTGGTAATCATTATTTATTTAGCCATTCTTCCCTTCTCCAAAAACACAGTGAGCAAAAACAACAACAACAACAATATCCTCTGCTTTTTCTATGATTATTAATAAACACAGAGTATTCACATAGGGATTAAGAGGGATTAACACAGGCCAACACTGATCCACACTTGATTACACATTACACATACATGTCAAAGATAAAGAGGATCTAGGGAAATCCTTCTCTTCCCTTGGAAAGTTTATTAAAATGATAAATGAGGTTTTGGTGGCAGTTTAAACAACTATAAAGAAGTCTCTTGTGGACAAATTCCAACCCCCTGCTTGTTAGGATAAATTTTGACTGGGAGAGGCTGGCTCAAGCACAAACAAATCAGAACTATACCCAGGCATTACCTGTGGTTGTCTAGGTAACCAAAGCCCTAGGATTCCTGGAAACTGGATCTTCCAGAAGGACCACAGGAGATACCCTAGATATTAGCTATTCTGACACCTCCCTCTCTGTGGATCATTTTCTTGGGACTATTCTCCCGAGAAATAGTCAATATATTAATTTTCCAAATGGAACTCCATGCTGACAAGGAATAATGAGGGGGTTGTATAATGGCCTCATTTTCCATCTGTCCTGGGTACTGTTGAGTATGTGTACAATGCCTTCAAACCCACAGTTTAAGCCTAGAAAATGGTTCTGCAGAAAGGCAGATCAGCTCACTTTTGTGCAAAATGACTATGGCCCAGGCTTATCATTTCAGTAGTGGTTATGAGATACTTACCAACATGTTTGGAAAGTCCCAAAACTTTGGGCATCTATCAGCAATCAGCAAGAAAAATTAACCACTCTGACTTCTCCTTTCCCCCAAAACACACACACACACACACACACACACACACACACACACACACACACACACTTCTTCATTCTTCTCCCACCCATCAGACAAATTTCCCATTACTCAAGTCACAAATAAATGTCTTCTTAATTAAAGTTTAATGTCATGAGAATGTCTTAACATGTTTATCTTTTCACCTTGCGGTACTTGCCTCTTTTAAAGCCAGCTAATGACTTGCGCTTGATATTTCCCAGTTAATTTAATGAAGTTCTGAGACTGACTTGCTTCTCACAGAGTAAAGGAAAGAGATAATTTGGATATACATTGTGTAACCTCTTTATTCATTGGAGAATCAAACAACACAACAGGAAGATCACACAATTATTAGAAATCAGGGTGAAAATGGAACCAGGAATCAGAATGGAAGTACAGTGTTATAGTAGAAAAAGATCAGAAGATCCAGATTAAAAAACCCAGTTATGTTACTTAATAAACTGTGTATTCTCAAACTACTCACTTATGCTTTTGAACCTCAGTTTTCCCATTCATAAAATAAGGGGATAGACTGGTTGATTTCTAACATCACTTATCATACTAATCACTTACCAATGAATCTTATCTTTTTTATTATTTTTTATTTTATTTTTTTTATTAATAGTTTTTATTTACCAGATATTTGAATGGGTAATTTTACAACATTGACAATTGCCAAACCTTTTGTTCCAATTTTCCCCCTCCTACTCCTCCCCCCTGCCAAATGGCAGGTCGACCAATACATGTTAAATATGTTAGAGTATAAATTAAATATAATATATGTATACATGACCAAACAGTTGTTTTGCTGAACAAAAAGAATCAGACTTTGAAATAGTGTACAATTAGCCTGTGAAGGAAATCCAAAATGCAGGCGGACAAAATTAGAGGGATTGAAAATTCTATGTAGTAGTTCATAGTCATCTCCCAGAGTTCTTTTGCTGGGTGTAGCTGGTTCAGTTCATTACTTCTTTATTGGAACTGATTTGTTCATCTCATTGTTGGAGAGAGCCACATCCATCAGAATTGATCATCATACAGTATTGTTGTTGAAGTATATAATGATCTCCTGGTCCTGCTCACAATGAATCTAATCTTAAAAAAAAATATGCAGAGTATGCCAAAAGTCTTTGTGTAATTTTTAGCTATAAAAGTTTACCAGTAGGAAATAGAAATAGGGCTTTTCAAATGGAAGATTCAGTGTATTGACAAATAATCATGCTAATAGTCATTCTCCTTAGCCAGGCATTCAAGGTAATTCACAATTTGGTCCCAATCCACTTTCAAGTCTTATTTCACACTGTCTTACATTTCCCCTTTTCCAATTTAGACAAATTGGCTTATTCATAATCCTCTAATATCTTGAACTTTCTACCTTCTGTACCTTTGTTCATCCAAAGAAATACCATTTTCCTACCATCTCTATATCTCTGTATATCAAACAACAATAATGATAATCCATATTTCAAGGACAAAAATCTTTTCTGGCTTCCTAGAGATTAGATTATCTACACAAGTTATATGACACATTTCATACTGTCTCATGTTAGGTCTAGATGGAATGTTATTAGATTTTTAAAATAGTTTGAGAATCATCTAGGACTGGAAAAGAATATTTTAATGAATATCTTATGCAAGCTCTTAATATCCCAGGAAAATAAATTATGCCCAGATAAGTGAAATTACTTGCTTACGACCAATGAAATAACTAATGGCAAAGTCAAGATCATAGAATATAAAGTGCCTATTTTATACAGGTAAAATACCTAGAAGTTCAGAGAAAAGAAGTGACTTGCCCACAATTACAAACCCCAAGTTTTAGTAAACTCTTGGAGGACTATAATCATAATGAAATATCTAAAACTTACTGTAATTTATCATCAGTCACTTATAAAATGTCTATTACATACTATATACAAAGCAAAATTGAAACAGTAAAACAGATTATGTCCTGCAGTCCAAATCCCTTTGACTTAAAGAATTTACATCTAATGGAGAAGATAACATGTACACATATGCATATGCATAGAATATTTATATGTAAGCAGAAAGCAATATCTGTAAGGTGGCAGTAGGGCATTAGGTTTACTTAAAGGAATGATGGATGTTGAACTTTGATAAGATAAGATACTGTAGGGTAAAGGTGGGAGGCATGTTAACAGTCTTCTGGTCTGATAGATTGTCACCCAGAAGAGAAAATAGACTTGTTCTGTTTGACCTCAATTTATGAAAAAAAAATCAATTGAATAAATGAATTAATGAATGTCATAGTAGAAAATTGACTCCAGAAATTGAAATAAAAATATTTTCTCTCCTCTGTCTCATAGGTAGAATATGATTAAGTGGTTAATAACAATGAATTAGGAACTCCAACCCTTATAGCTCTATAATGTTTATCAATTACCTTTTATATCCTGTGAAGTAATAGGCAGAACAGTAAAGTATATAGAAGGCTAGTCCCCAAATCAAGAAGTATTGAATTCAAATCCTGTCATGACACATATTTTCTGTGTGGTGATGGGCAAGACACAACCTCTGAGTTCACCAGACAACTGTAAGACTTTAAGCTGCTGATGTATCTTATTTTCACTGATGTGGTAGGTCTTTATTGTATGATTTTACAGAGAAGAAGACTGCCATTGAAGGTGAAAGAGTTATAAGTGGCAAAGCCAAGACTAGAATTCAAGTTTCCTTCCCCTCATCCCTCCCTAAAGTGCCTTTTGTCTTACATAGGTATTTGACATTTTTTTTTTCCTCCCTGAGGAGCCAAGTGGAGCTCACATTGAATGAATTAGAAATTCACTATAACTATTTTCTTTTTTTTTCACTTATGTTACTTTTTAAATTGTTTATACATTTTATTAAAAATGGTATTTTTCCCAATGACATAGAAAGACTACTTTTAGCATTGATATTTACAATATTTTGAGTTCAAATTTGTCTTCCTCCCTCAACTAAAATAGTAGACAATTTGAGAGAAGTTATACATAGGCTATCATGCAAAACATTTTCTTTCTTTTTTTAGAGATTGTATTCTATTCTATTTTTTATTAAAGCTTTTTATTTTAAAAACATATGGATGGATAAGTTTTCAACACTGACCCTTGCAAAACCTTGTGTTCCAAATTTTCCCCCATCCCTTCCCCAGATGGCAAGTAATCCAATATATGTTATGCATGTTAAAATATATGTTAAATCCAATATATGTAAACATATTTATACAATTATCTTGCTGCACAAGAAAAATACAATAAAAAAGGAAAAAAATTGGTTAAGAAAACAAAATGCAAGTGAACAACAACAAAAACAGTGAAAATGCTATGTTGTGATCCACATTCAGTTCCCACAGTCCTCTCTCTGAATGTAGATGGCTCTCTTCATCACAAGATCATTAGACCTATGGCAGAAACTAGGCATGGACCCAGATTTAACACCAAATACTAAGATAAGATTAAAATGGGTCCAATATTTAGGCATAAAGAATGAAATCATAAATAAATTAGAGAACATGGGATAGTTTACCTCTCAGACTTGTGGAGGAGGAAGGAATTTGTGTCCAAAGGAAAACTAGAGACCATTATTGATTACAAAATAGAAAATTTTGATTACACCAAATTAAAAAGTTTCTGCACAAACAAAACTAATACAAACAAGATTAGAAGGGAAGTAACAAATTGGGAACACATTTTTACAGTTAAAGGTTCTGATAAAGGCCTCATCTCCAAAATATACAGAGAATTGACTTTAATTTATAAGAAATCAAGCCATTCTCCAATTGATAAATGGTCAAAGGATATGAACAGACAATTTTCAGATGATGAAATTAAAACTATTTCTGCTCATATGAAAGAGTGTTCCAAATCACTATTGATCAGAGAAATGCAAATTAAGACAACTCTGAGATACCACTACACACCTGTCAGATTGGCTAAGATGACAGGAACAAATAATGATGAATGTTGGAGGGGCTGTGGGAAAACTGGGACACTGATGCATTATTGGTGGAGTTGTGAAAGAATCCGGCCATTCTGGAGAGCAATCTGGAATTATGCCCAAAAAGTTATCAAAATGTGCATACCCTTTGACCCAGCCATACTACTAATGGGCTTATATCCCAAGGAAATACTAAAGAAGGGAAAGGGACCTGTATGTGCCAAAATGTTTGTGGCAGCTCTTTTCGTAGTGGCTAGAAGCTGGAAAATGAATGGATGTCCATCAATTGGGGAATGGTTGGGTAAATTATGGTATATGAATGTTATGGAATATTATTGCTTTGTAAGAAATGACCAACAGGAGGAATACAGAGAGGCTTGGAGAGACTTACACCAACTGATACTGAGTGAAATGAGCAGAACTAGGAGATCATTATACACTTCAACAACGATACTGTATGAGGATATATTCTGATTGAAGTAGATATCTTCAATATAGAGAAGAGCTAATCAAATTCCAATTGATCAATGATGGACAGAATCAGCTACACCCAGAGAAGGAACACTGGGAAACGAGTGTAAACTGTGAGCATTTGTTTGTTTGTTTTTCTTCCCAGATTATTTTTACCTTGGGAACACAATTCTTTCTTTGCAACAACAACAACAACAACAAAATTCGGTTCTCCACATATATATTGTACCTAGGATATACTATAAGATATTTAATATGTATGGGAATGCCTGCCATCTAGGGGAGGGGGTGGAGGGAAAAAATTTGGAACAGAAGGGAGTACAAGGGATAATGTTGTAAAAAAAAAATTACCTATGCATATGTACTGTCAAAAAAATGTTATAATCATAAAAATTAATTAAAAAAAACAAGATCATTAGAAATGACCTAAATCATCTTTACATTAACTATAACTATTTTCAAGTCATAACCAGCATAGTAAAACTTTGTCTCACTGTCAATAAAAAGATGAACATTTATGTTCATCCAACCAACCATTCTTCTCATTTTGAACCTTCTGATAAAATTGTTTAAATCCCAAACTTAATATTGAATAATGACATTTAAAATAACGATATCATTACCCAGCAGAAGTTAAGTACCTCAGCTTTTAACATCAAGTAGGATGATTATTATCACATGAAAGGGAATTTTTATTTAGATAAGAGTTCATATATTTGGAAATAGAGCTACAGATTTTAATGTTGTAGCATCAAAGACAGATCATTTATGTGAGAACTAGAATAAGCTTCAAACTACTCATTTTTACAAGTGAGGAAACTGAGGTTCAGAGAGGCAAAAAAAAAAAAAATCACCTAACTAGTTACATACATCTCTTGACAGCTGATTATACCCCCTCCTATCACAAACAAAATCATCATTTTCCTAAGCTAAATCCTCCAGCTTCCTCACCAGAGAGACTATGTCCAAGCAAAAACACATGGGTTGTCATTACTATGGAAGGTTTGAGCAAATCATATTGAGAAACAGTTTTTTGCTTCATTTTATTATTTTGAGTAGTAAACTGGAACTCTTTATACCCAGCCCCACAGATCTCCTGAACATCATAAGCGTAAATGGGAAACCCTATATGAAAATTCTTGAACTCATTCAAGGAACCCAATATTATTTGTCTGTGGTTTAACTCCTGAGAACTTTATAAAGTTTTGCTCTTTCTGGTTTCTGGGGCTTAGCTTGAGACCTGCTTTCAAACCACAAAATCCACAGAAGCCTCAAAAGGAAGAGCCCTAACCTGAGCAGAAGGCTTGGCAAGCAATGCTGTGTAAGGACAAAGCAGCCAGCATCCTCCCTCTAGAGACAAAACACATTACTTCTATGACATGCTTAGTCTCCATCTGCTCAGAGAAAGAGAGAGAATTTCCCATATGGCAGAGCACTGGGCTGCTATTGAGCTCTGAGATTGACTCTCTCCACAATGCAGAATTGAATGTTAAGTAACTTTAGGCTGATCCAATGGTAATAGCATATGTGTGCTATGTGAACGAGGAGAAATGTAAACCTTGATTATTCTGTTCTATTTTTTTGTGCTAATAAGAGCAATTTCAGTAATCGCTAATCAGGTTAGGAGGACTTTGGATAATCTGTTATTAATTTTCCAGGAGAACTCTCAAGCAATGGTCCTCATGCTCATCACTGAATGATATATTCATGAAAAAATTAAAAAATACCCCCAATTATGTTATGTGGTCATATTTTCCACATAAACATAGGCATTCATTTCCTCTAGTAGTACCCAGAGCCAGTCTCATACCTAATTTGCTGGGCTATTTGGCAACCAAGAATGATTAAGACCCTGCTGTTTGCAGTTAATATGGTACATAAGTTGAGTTCGAGGCCAGAAAGGGAAGTAACACTGATTCTAAACTATTCCTTTGTTTGTGCAAAATGGAACTTAACGTGCTGAAGCATGCCGAGTTTTATAGGTTACTTACAGCCAAAGACATGTTAAAGAGGGAAGGATGGAGACTGACTTCATTTTTTAGATGTTTTGCTATGCTCCTGATTGGGGGAAAGACCGTATAGTGAACGTTCATTTTCTAGAGAAGAGGTTAGCTCTGTCAGCTAGATCCTGTTGCTAATGAGAGCAGGGTCATGGGTTTGATTCCCGGGTGGGCTGCTTAGTTTCGCTCCAGTCTGTGCCCACAGCCTGCACTCCTAATCCCAGCCAGCTGTCATGCAAATGTGTGTCCTGGGTCACAGAGGGCATCCAGAAAATGGGAGGCAAACTCATCTCTGCTCTTGGAAAAGCAGCTTATAATGGAAATAACATTGGATTTAGAGGTAGAAGACTTGTATTCAAGTTCCAGCTCAGCCACTCATGAGATGTATAAGCATGGGCAATCGCTTAACCTTATCAAGCTTCAATTTCCTTATCTATTTGTAAAACTGGAATACCAATATTGTCCTACCTACTTCAAAAACCTGTTGTGAGGATCAAATAGCATAATATATGCCAGTCTTTGTAGCCCAAAAGCACTATTTAAACATGAGATGTTTCTATTATTTCCATTCCCATCTGTACATAAGAAGTAAAATCTTTATAAGGATTAGAATGCATGACCCAGTAGCTAAAATATTCTGAATTAAATATGCTAAGACAACTCAGTGAACATAATTGTTTCACATATTTTGTCTCAGTAGGGTACACAAAAGCATAGAAAAATGGAAAAGTTCAAAAGTGCCTATAATAAACTGTACTTGGAAACTTGGCTCTTGGCTCCTAGTTTAAAACTAACTGAAGGCTCAATTTCTGCAAGTCATTCTTAAATTTAAATTCTCCCAATGCTAACAGTCACTCCATGATATTCCAAATATGCCTCCCTAATTCTATCACATAGGTTAAATTCAATTCCAGTGAGTAAAATTTTGAAGTATACCAATAATGAATTTGGTGCCAGGCTATTCTGGCCACCAAAAAATTTCCCATGGATCTGTTTTCCAATAAATTTGGTAAATGATATTACCAAGACAACTGGTAACTAGAACAGATTTAAGGATTAGAGAAAAACTTGCCATTCAGAACAGGTAAGCCTCAACTTGAAGTAATGTCTTAAAAGACATTAAAAGACAGCCCAGTCCTAATTATCATATCATTGAAGGGTCTGAAAAGAAACAGTGGGGGAAAAAACATCAGTATCAATGAGATTTTCAATTCTTCAATGACTTCTCCTGAAAAATTAAAAAGATCACTGGGATGGTCCAGTCTTTAGGTTATACCACTAATGGCCTACTGCTTCACTAGACCATTGAAGACATCACTGGTAATTTAGTCATTCAACAGCCCCAAAGAAAAATTATCATAATTAATTATAATTCGTTAAAGCAACAAATAAATCAATAAATTTTTTAAAATCTTGGTTCCCTTGGTAGGAACTAAAACCTGATAGAAATTTGCTTAGGTAAAAGCACAAAGCACTAGAGTATGGAACTAAACCTATGATAATAAACTCAATATCATATGATTAGGAATTAAGTAAATTAATTGCCATGATCTGAGTTAGATCTAAAGACACATCCTTTTAAAAAAATTGGACAAATATTGCTGTTCAGTAGTGTCTGGCTTTCTATTGACCTCATTTCAGGTTTTCCTGGCAAAGATACTGGAATATTTTGATATTTCTTTCTCTAGTTTATTTTACACATGAGGAAACTGAAGCAAAGAGAGATAAATGATTTGCCCAGGGTCACAAAGCTAGTAAGAATCTGAATCTAGACTTGAATTCAGGTTTTCCTGATAACAGGTCCGGAGTTCTATTCAATGCACTACCTCGTTGTCCTTACTCAAATGTAGGTACTTCTAATAAAGTCTTCTTTCAGTGATTTAGCTTGATACCATAGCTCTTATAAGCTATGGCAGTAAAAAAAAGTGTGATAGCTTATAAAGAATGTGAAAAAGCTTTATGTATGGACTCTAGTGATGGGATGAATAATTGTTATCCAAGAATAAGTTTAAGTAATTTCAGAAAGTTTCACTGCCAGAAATCTGACCAGTGGCTAATGACATTTTTAGATATAGCAGTTCATGAGATTAATTAACAAGACAATCTTGCATTGGTGAGACCATACATACAACTGATGAAGCTTTAATGATTTTCTTTTCTCTTAAGATTTTTTTGTAAGAAAAGGATCCTCTGTAATACCCTTTTGCAGATAATTCTATACAGCAGACAACATCTTTATAGCAACATTATTTATTTAGAATATAGAAAATTACTGAACTGTACATAGTTATTTGCATTTTTAAATTTGGATTCTAATTATATATCCTTTTGAAATAAAGATATTCATCATGTGAAGGTATTTTTTTGTTCCCTTCTCATATTTTCAATAATGATGCTCTTTGGAGGTAGAGTCAAGATGACAAAATAAACTCAGGAATTTACCCAATCTCTCCCCCAAATTGCTCCAAATTCCTTTAAAGAATAGCTCTAAACAAATTTTAGAGCATCAGAACATCCAATAATGATATTCTTACATATTACATTACTAACAGGATTCACAATGAGAACTCAACTTAAAGAAATGCTTTATTAAATTTATTATCTTTTTCATTCATCTTCAACTTCTGTCAATCATTGTTGAATAAAATCTATACGTTAAGCAATTCAACAGACCCCAATTCTGAATCCGCTGTCTAGCTTTGTTTTGCCTCAGAGGCACCTTGTATGAGATACTTCTCTATAGTGAAAAGTGTCCTCAATTTGTCATTTTAAGTTTTCAGCTCACACCTTTCAAGTGCTTCTCCCTTCCCCTTGACAAAAGAAATTTAAACAAAAACTTATTTGCTTTTCCACCAGTGATTGAAAGAAAGAATAAACTGGTATTTGTTTTGAATCCACACATAAATTTTTCTCGATTTCTTTTTATTACAATACTGTTCTCTCAGCAAGCCAGATTTAAAACCTGGGAGTCATCTTTGACTTTCCTCTTTCTCTCAGTGCTCTCATGCAATCAATTTGAAGCCCTGTTGATTTTTTCTTTGCAATATCACTCAATCCCATCCCTCCTATCTGCTCTTACTGCCACCACTCTAGTTCAATCTCTCATTACTTCTCTCCCAAACTATTGTCATAGCATCCTAATTGGTTTTCCTGCTTCTTATCTTTTCTTTCTTTAATCTAAGTTTCAAACACTTCCTAAAATAATTTCATATGGGTGGCAATCTCACTTCATTGCTCACAAACCTCCTGGGTTTTCACATTGCCTTCAGAATAAAATAAAAATGCCTTCCTATGGCAGTTTAGACCCTCCACTCCCAAGCTCCAATTTACCTTTCCAACATTGTCTCATAGTACTTACTTGCTGAGTGTGACTATACTTTAGCCAAGTGTGCCATTTCCCAATTCTTTTCTACCCTTTGTCAATTCTTTTCCTGTGTTTATACTATGGATATAGCTGTTCTCATCATCTTTGCAGATTCTATATCACATCCCCTATCAAGCCTTCATTGAGTCTTCCAGCTATATGTAATCTTTAATTTCTCAAACTGATCTGAACTTCCCCAAGCACTTATCTATGAGCAGCTCTGTGACACAGTGGGTACAGAGCCAGGTCTAAAGTCAGGAAGACCCAACTCCTGAGTTCAAATATTTACTAGTCATGTTACATGTCACTTAACCTTATTGGTCTTAATATCTTCATCTGTAAAATGTACTGGAGAAGGAAATGGCTAACCATTTCAGATTCCTAAGAAAACCCCTTATGGTATCATGATGAATCAGACATGACTCAACAATATCAAACAACAAGCTGTTGTCTAATCCTTAAGATGTTTCCCCCATCCTAGACTATATGCTTCCAGAGGCCAGGGATCATATCTCCTATTTTCTTGTATTTGCAATAGGTGAGCAGAAGAGGAGGGATTAAGCATAAACAGAGATCCAAGGATCTAACTGGAGTGTCAGTTGTTTGGAAAAATCAAATAAACACTTGGTAAAATGATCTTGAGTTTTTAAGGAAAAGGATAAAAAGGGTCATGATGTTGTGAGAAACCACCTTGTAGACTTAGCAGACCTCATTCTATTTATAGACATCTAACTTTTGCTCTTTAAATCAGTGATCATCAAATTAGGATCAAAGGTCTACTTGGTAAAGAAGAGGTCATGTAAGTCTGATTGGTTCCCAAACTCTGATGTCACAAGCAAAGAGATACTGGTAAGTATGTAAATTTTAGAATATGCATGTTTTCAGCATGAAAAGAACATTACAGAAAAAAAAGGTGATATGTAAGGAGTTATGTCTATAGAAGAAGAATATCATAAGAAAGGCTAAAAGCAAAAATCTAAAGAATTACATTTTCACAATTGTTAACCTTAATAGTTGTTGATTGGTTTATTGTTTATTCTGAGTTGGTGGTTATCTACATACAGATCTTGTTAGCAAATACATCACATACAGGTGGCTTATGGGGTATAATTCTTCTGTCTATTTACAATCTTATTAATGGTCTGGTTTTCCCCATTAAAATTTCACAGGAAAAGATAGTTTTATCTGTTTTGATTAGATATACTTCTGTTGTATACATTTCTTTTTCTTGTTTTAACCCAAGAATTATTTGTCCCATCACATTCTTTTGCCTTGGCTGTTTTTCTTAGGTATTCTTAGAGATAGCACCACTGACTTTGTCAGTCCCATTAACAGCATATCTTTGATTTACATTTAACTCACAATGTTTATACAACTCCAATTTCAGTTTGGCCATATGGAGAAAGGTGTTCATTCAAATGTCTGCCTGTATTCAGAAAATAGATTGTCATATGATGCTGCAAAACAGATTATACAAATGCTAGAATTTCCTTTTTCTTCTTTCAAAGACATGAACATAAGCAGTGTAATTATTGTAGTATATCCTCAAAGTAAATATCCTTGCTGATAATATAGCACATTAAAGTTTGCTATTTTCAACATAATTTTATTTGATCTTTTTTCCTAACAGTTTTAGGTAATTATAAAGAGTGTTCCAGGCTGAGCCCAATTGTGCCTAGTTTCCTGGTAGTTGAAGTTCAGTTTGGGAATGAAATGAGAGATTTTTAGGTCACTCAACAATTTCAGAAACAAAGAGATTTACTTGATTCTGAACATGGATATGTAGTGAAGACTCCAAGAGTTGATAACACTGAATCAGATTCCCAGACGTGACTAGATGGACATTACAGTTCCTTCCAACTCTCAAATTCTGTGAAACTGTGTGAATCTTCCTTCTTGATAGCAGCAAATTTCAGAGGCTGAGGCCACCAAGGATGTCCTGAAGAGCATAGTTCTTAGACACCAAAAAAGGGAATATGTGTCCACTTTGAGAATAAATAGTACAATTAAGAAAGAAGCATTGTAAATACAAGATTTTGACTAGCTATGTGACTGAATAAATCCTAGTTATTGCTGGGTAGATATTAGGTCCTAATAGGACCTTAGATACTGGATCCTTAAAGAATGATAGGAATAGAAAGGAATAAGATAAAATTCATTTGAGATACACTTTCCTTTTAAATATAAGGAAACTTTTAAATAACTATACTCCTAAAAGGTTCTCATGCATGTGTATATGTGGATATACACATAGATTTACATAATGGCATGTTGGTAAATGTTTAATAGCTAGGGCTTATCAGGAGGAAAATGCATTTGACACACTTTTAAATTTAATCTTTATTATTAGCATTTTCTCCATAATGTTCATTCACTTATCTATGTATATATAAAACATACAAACATCTATGCACATTAACATCTGTCTCTGTCTCTGATTTTGTCTCTCTGTTTCTGTCTCCTTTTTTCCTTCTCTTTTTGTCTCAGTTGGTCTGTCTCTGTTCTTTTCTTTTTCTCTCTCTCCCTACACATAACCATTCTCATTCCCTTGTACACTTTTTAATCAGTTTTGAAATGACAGAAATATGATGTAAATACAAATGATTCAGATAATAACTATAGAGAGAAGTAAACATATACACATATGTATAGACACACCCTAAACATGTATATATTTGTATACGTATGCATAAAGGTTTTGAGTAGACATCTCAAGCTAATTGCTAGTAGATTATGAATTAAAATCCAAAGATCTAAGTTGAATTCAGTGTTTTTCTTTTCTTTTCATTCTTAACTCCTACTTTACCACCTGGTCTAAAGTCCACACTATTTTGTTTCTTCTACTCGTATAGATTATAAGTATTCTAAGCCTTCCCCTTTTGAATAATTTCCAGTGTTCTTCTGTAAACATTCCATGTGAATTATCCAATCATGCCCAAAGTTCTCACTGTTTTGTTGTTGCTAATTTTACTATCTTGAGGGCCACAAAATAGCAGTCATGCCTTCACTTATACTTTCATTCTTGCTATATAACAAATAATTTTACCTCTGAGAAGATTTTTGAGGGACTTTCCAAATCTTAGTTTCTTTACTATTGTTTTATTTTCATCAACAACTTTTAGAAAGCATTTTTAGCAAGTTTTTAATGGCAGAACCATTTTTTTAAACACAAAAGAGATCTTTAGAAAAAAATTTCCCTCTAATTTGTATACGTTATACACATTATGTTTATTACACTTATTACAAATTACATCTATTATATATTACATTATTGTTATTGCATATATTATGTATTATGTTATACATAAAATTATATACATTTTACACATCAAACATGCTTGTTTATTAGGCATGAAATAACTCTTTGATAGCCTAATGTGTGATTGGAAATGTAACTAATGGCCCAAAGTCCTTGTCTCTGTGTTCACCATCATCATTATCACTAAATATTTATTAAACGCTTACAATGAACCAGATACTGTATAAATGCTGGAACAAACCTATCACACATAAGACTCAGCACTTCGGAACTAGACCCTGTATTAGGAGTAGAACTACTAGGGTGTCTGCCAAATGACTTCAATGAGTATTTCCTTAAAAAGCAGAGAAATGGACACCAAAGCATAATTGGTCTGGGGGACTGGGGTTTGAGCATTGATATGGTTTCCTGGTCACCTGGAGCAAAAAAGGGTCAACCAATGAAGAGTGAATACCCTTTAGACTTGATGCATATGCCATGCTGTACAAGTCAATTGACTCTTTTTATTTTTGTTTACTTTTAATATTTTATTCCCTCCCAATTTCATGGAAAAATAATTTTTAACAGTTGTCTTAAAAAATTTTGACTTCCAAATTTTTTCCCTTCTTCCCTCCATCCCCTCTTTCTTCATTGAAGCAATTTGATATAGATTATATGTAAAGTCATGAAAAATATTTTTCCATATTAGTCATGTTCATCAACAACTTTAATACATCTGATGCCAACATCAAGGATAATTGAAGAAATGGGTAAAGCTTATCAAGGCAAATATTAATTAGGAACTTTTTATTAGGTTAGGTTCAATATCTCTTTTTACCTGGACTATTGCAATAATTATAAAAATTTCCTAATTAGTCTCCTCACCTTAACTCTTTTCTTTATTGAGCACACCTTTTCTCTAAACAACTGTTAAAAAATTTACTTAACACCCAAGTTTAATCATGTCACTTGCTTACTTAATAGATTTTTGTGGTTCCTGGTAGCCTTTAGGATAAAATATAAATTCTTTGGCTTGGCTTTTAAGGGTCTTTGGCTACTTGGCTTTAGTTTGTCTGCTTTTTAAATTTTATTTCTTAGTACTACCCCTTTATTTACTTCCTTGAATTTTATATTTTTATGCTTCATGCCTGAATTTCCATTTCTCAAATTCCATACTTCTCTGGACTCATCTCAAATTTTCCTATGAAGTTTCTTGTTTTTACAGGTGTCAATGCTCCTTATTCAAATTTTGTATCTTACATTTATTTATTTGATCTCATTGAGGAAAAGGAATGATTGATTCATTGTTGCATTTCACATTTCACACAAGAGGTATTTAACCAGTATTTGTTGACTTCAATTAAGGTTAGTTCAATTTCCCTAGATCCTTCTGTTGTTTATTTTAATATAATCTTGCTTACCTGAAGGATACAGTACTTTTCCATAGAATCAGCATCAAGCTGGAAGGCAGAGAATGAGGTCTTTTCTCCTGATATAGGGAACTTCTTTCTTCTCAGTTCTTGAAAATGATAATGTTTAATAAGGTACAGAGGACAGAAATCTGGGACTTAAACCAAGTAAGACCCAAGTTCAAATTCAGCCTTAGAGGGTTACTAACTGTGTGAAGTTAATGATTTAACCTCTATTTGTCTTAGGTTCTTCAACTGTAAAATGGGCAAAACATAAACACAACAATCAAAGTTATTATAAAGATAAAATGAGATAACATCTGTAAAGTCCTTTATAAACTTTAAAGCACTATATAAATGCTAGTTATGATTATTCATCAGATAATCTCTTTTTTATTTTTCAATAGTATTTTATTTTTCCAATTACATGTAAAGATCAATATCAATTCATTTTTTGTAGTATTTTGAATTCCAATTTTTCTTTTCTTACTCCATCTCTTATTCCCCCCTCTCCAAGGCTTTTCCTCTCCAAGAAAGCAAGCAATCTGATGTACATAGGTTATATGTACAATTATTTAAAATATATTCCCATATTAATCATGTTGTAAAATAAAAATCAGAACAAAAGGAAAAAAAACACAAGAAAAAATGCAAACAAAAAAATGTTGAAATAGTATGCTTCAATCCACATTCAGTTTTCATAGTTCTCTCTCTAAATACAGATGACATTTTCCACCCCAACTATTTGTATTGTATTGGATCAATGAATTGCTGAGAAGAGCTTAGTCTATCACAGTTGATCATCACATAATCTTGTGTACAATCTCCTGGTTCTGATCACTTTACCAGCAACAGTTCATGTCTTTCTAGGTTTTTTTTTTCTGAAATCAGCCTGCTCATCATTTCTTATAGAACAATTATATTTCATTACATTCATACATCATAACTCATTCAGCCATTCCCAACTGATGGGTATCAATATACTCAATTTCCAGTTTCTTGACACCACAAAAAGAACTGCTACAAATATTTTTGTATATGTGGGTCTTTTTCCCTCTTTTATGATCTCTTTGGGATACAGATCCAGTGGTGACACTGCTTTATGCACAGTTTAATAGACATTTGAATATAGCTCCAAATTGCTCTTCAAAATGACAAAATCAGTTCATAACTTCACTAATAAAGAATTAGTGTTCCACTTTTCCCACATCTCCCCCAACATTCAACATTATTTTTTCCTGCATTCTTAGCCAATCTGATAGGTGAGAGATGGTCTCAGAGTTGTTTTAATTTGCATTTCTCTAATCAATAGTGATTTAGAGCACTTTGTTCATCTGACTATAGATGGCTTTAGTTTCATATCTGAAAATTGCCTGTTCATATCCTTTCCTCATTTATCAATTGGGAATGACTTGTGTTCTTATAAATTTGAATCAATTCTCTATGTGTTTTAGAAAAGAGGCCTTTATTAGAAACACTGGCTATATATATATTTTTTTCCTTTCAGCTTTCTGTTTCCATTCTAATCTTGGCTGCATTGATTCTATTTGTGCAAAACCTTTTTAATTTAATGTAATCAAAATTATCAATTTTATATTTCATAATGTTCTCTAGTTCTTGGGCCATAAATTCCTCTCTTCTCCAAAGAATCAGATAATCTCAGTCCTTTTCAGTCCAAGAAATTCAAAATTATAATTTATTTTATACTTCTCAACATCCCCACACATTCTGCCTCTACTATGTCATCATCCCCATATCCTTCTTCCCTCTTTGCACTAGAACATTGGATATTGTCTATAGAATTCTGGACTCTGATAGGTAACTTTTTGCTTTATCTTACCTGGGACCAGGCTTCCCCACGATTTTTTTCAATATCCTCACTCTTCTGTTGATTCAATTGCTAAACAAGAGTATCACAAACATGTTAGAGCAGTTTTAAACTTTAGTAACTAAAATTTTTGGGATACCTAGTACACACAAAAATGCATATATATGTGATGTGTTTGTATGTATATTTTTGTGCATATATATTATATACATGATGCATATGAGTATGTATTATGTGTGAGACTCAATGAATAAACATTTATTAAATATCTATTATGTGCCAAGCATTTTGCTTATCAGTTGTGTGTAAGCAGTGTGTTTGTGTGTAGGTGTATGTTTATATGCCTACATGTCTATATTTATTCTCTCTATATAGGACAAGACTGGATATTATAATAATTTCACATATATATATATATATATATTTGTATAATGTGGATATGTTAATGATGTTTATGCATATGCATACAAATTGATAAGAATTATAATGTGAAATAGAACATACTACAAATGATCCATGATATAAGTGAATGTATTTCATGCCTTTTCTAAACAGGGAGTATTTAAGAGATCGTGGACCCTTGAGATTTTTGCATTAATTCAGAATCTTTATTTTTAATGTCCATTAATGGTTTATACTAAAGGATTTGCAGCAGCTAGATTTGATTATTTGAGCATGCTGATTGTTTGGGTGCTAGATAAATTGGAGTTTTATCACAGATTCAGAATATATCAGCTTGCTTGATTGTTTAAGCCAAATTCACCAGTAAATGCTGATTCTCATTAATCTTTTAACTAGGATTTCTGGCACCTGAGGCAAATTCAGGGAATGGGAGTTGGGGAGAACATTGAAGAAAGATTATTCTACTCCACTGGCTTTCAGTTACTGACTGAAAGCAGGGTATAATACACTCCTTAGATTCTAGAAATCCAAAAATAACCTGTGGCCTAGAGCAAGGACTGGCAAATTATAGCCACAGGCCCAAATCCACCAAATCCACCAAATCCACCAAATCCAAAAGAGGCCCTTGATCTATGAGTAGCTTTTACCTGGGCTGGAGTTTTCTGAATCTGGCTCTAGAAATTATAGTCCAGTTCTTCTTGGCATATTCACTGATCTTCAATCTTATCTTTTGGTAGGGGCTTGGGGAAAAAATATCTATATCTATATCTATATATAGATATAGATATAGATATATGTGTGTGTATATATGTATATATATATACACACTAGTGTTACAAATGTAAGGGAGTTTACAACTTTTATATTTTATCAATATCAGTCACTATAGTTCCTTCCTCCATACTCTAATTCAGCACATGAATTCACTAAAAGAAAATTCAGAATAGTGGTAAGTACTTTGGAACTGGAATATGGAAAGATGGGGTTATATCCTAACTCTGACATTTGGTACATTCAAATGATAATAATATATAACATATAATATATTTTATATGATAACATATAATAATATATAATAAATAATAATATAACTTCACCATTTCATCTTCTTTTCTCATGCTTGCATTATGCTTATTTCAAAGGATTGCCATAAGAAAAGGGCTTTATAAGCTGTAAGGTATTCTAAAAATGTGAATTATTTTAACCATCTTAAGTCAGAGACTGTATTCTGGGTGTTTTATATTTACTATAGGACCTATTTTAATACCTTACACAGAGCAGATTCCTCATTAGTATTGTTGCTCAGTCATTTCAGCTATATGTTGTTGACCCTATTTGGGGTTTTCTTGGAAACGATATTTGAATGATTTGCTATTTCCTTCTCCAGCTCATTTTACAGATGAGGAAAATGAGATAAGCAAGGTTAAGTGTCTTGGCCAGGGCCACACAGCTGCTAAATAATCAAGAAGTTGTCTTCCTGACCCTAGGCCTGGCACTCTATTCACTGTTCCACTGAGCTTAATTCATTTGTTAAGGTAGAGAATTGTAATAAAATGCATCCACTTTTAATAACTAATGTGTGTACTTTATGTTCCAGTTAGAATGTTGACTTTAGCTTGAAGAAAATTTGGAATTAACTGCTGTCTCTGCCACATACTAGATGTGTGAGCATAGATAAGCCACTTAACTTCATATATTTAAGATTGTAAATTGTAGAAAAGTTGCCAGTCTGCATTGATTAAAGAATTTCCTCACTGGGAACTCCCCAAAGAGGTAAAATCACAGACTTTTTTTTTTTTTTTTTTTTTTTAACATCCTTATAATGATGATTCTGACAAAATCAGAGCCTGGAGCTCAAGAAGAAGGAAAAAAAAAAAAAAAAAAAAAAACTCATCCAAGGTTTTGCCATCAGCTTCTGTGCATTTTGGAGAACAAACTCACTGCAGATGGACCTGCAGGCACAGATGCTTCATACCTCCTGTTCATTCTATCCAGCTTCCAGGTAAATGAGGCCCTACATGACCTCTTTCTGCTGCATTTCTAAGAGGCAGCTGTTACATACCAAAAAGAACATTGGATTTAAGTGTTACCCGCATCTGAGTTCCAGCTCTGTCACCTATTAGTTCTGTGACCTTAATTGATGTTTAAGTTCCCCCTCCAGCTCTAAATCTTATAAAATACAATTATAGTTTTGTTTTGTTGTTATTGTTTGTTTGTTTGTTTTTGCTGAGGCAATTGAGGTTAAGTGATTTGCCCAAGGTCACATAGCTAGAAAGTGCTAAGTTTCTAAGTCCAAATTTGAACTCAGATCCTTTTGACTTCAGGTGCTGTATCCACTGCACCACCTAGCTGCCTCCAATTATATTTTTTAACAATATTTTTCTTACACATAAAATAAATGGAACATATTTTCTCAATGATATATATTTTCTTTTGTAAGGGTCCTGTCGTCTCCAGACTAGTCTGTCGCTAGAGAATTGTTTATACAACCTGAGTTATCACCTTGTAATCCTAACAGTCTTTTGTCTTTGTATTCCCATGACCAACTTCATGATTGTAATATTTTTGTTTTGTATTGAGTCATTTTTCAAGTCATGTCTGACTTTTTTTTTTTTTTTTTTGCAAAGATGCTGGAGTGGTATGATCTGAGTCATGTTATTAGTTATGCATTTGAGGCCAGATTTGAACTCAAAAGGAAACTAACCAATATGTCAGGACAGAGGGGGCAACAGGTGGTGCAGGGGAAAAAATTGAAAGCAAAAAGAGGAGATAAATAAGGATGAGATGGACAGCTGGTGTCATGGAAGCCATAAACTTGATCTTGGATAGACTTCAGTAAAGACCTGATGTGCTATTTTAATGTTGAGGCTAGCTTTCAGGAGGTCCTCCATATGGGCCTTGGTTTCAGCAGAATAATCACCACAAGAATAGTCAGGAATAAAGTCCAAATTCTTTATTATCTATTTCACAGTCTGTCTCTTTCAGCTGGGGCTGGGCTAGCTTTCTGGGGGACCTTCAGATAGGCCTTAATCTTAGTGGAGGAATGCAAAAGACATGAGAGCCACCAGGATGGTGGGGGATAGAATGTCTCTCTTCTAGTCCTTATTAGTCCTAATAGACTCTATTACAATTACATCATTGTAGCATACTGATTATGAGTGAACTTGGAGAACCATTACATCACCATGCTAAGTACTAAGTATATGCAAACTAGATAACCATTGTCTCATCAATTCCTCTGAGTTAACGCTTTGTTTCAAATATACTTCTCCAGAGTTCTGGCTCTCTACATCTCCACTTTCTTTTGTTTTAGAACACAGGTGGTCATGCCCTTCTTGACTTCTCAGGGAGGGAGGTGAAAACACCAAATTAGATATTGTTAGCAGGTTTTCTCTGGGCTGAAGGATCTTACTTTGAAACAGGTATACATAAATCCATCAGCATGGAAAGTAATACATAAGCATATAGTAATATAACATAGGCTAGTAAAAGATGTAACAAATAACATGTCCATAACAAATAATATGTCCATAAGTCCTGGAAGGAAGGTAGCATAAATAACAATTACACATATACCTCCTTCATGAGCCAAGAGATAGTCCAAAACTAAAAAATTGTCCATTACTTCATGTGTCAAGGAATCCAATGATTCCTGCTGGTTTTTAAGTCCTGCAACAATCTTATCATATCTCAGAGAATCCAATGATTCCTGTGGGTTTGAAGATCTGTAGTAGTATCATTAACAATTTTTCATTTCAACAATTTTTGATGTTCATGAGTCAATTGCCATACACATTGGGTTAACAATCATGCTTTTTCAGTGACACATGTAGTTAGAGATGGAACCACCCAATGTTTCTTGAGTTTTCTCCTTTGTTTCAAGTTTTATCTCTCTGTCTCTCTAATAGAAAAGGCTAATACAGCTCATTGGCACCTATCTGATTCCTTCTCCATCTGTAGAGATACAAGCAAACCCTCTCCCCCAAGCAGTTAACCTATCTGGTCCCTTCCATTTGCCACTTTTTGGATCTCTCCACATCACTTGGTGACTATCTAAAGATAGTGGAGCTGCTTGCACTCCGGTGGGTTATAAAACCTGTCTGCTGAAGCCAATGCATTTTATTGAAAATTAAAAATGTTATGGTATAGAGAGCTAAATTTAGAAGTTCTTTAGTGTTACCCGTGGCTCCCCCTTTCTTTTGTTTTTGGAAGAGCATATCTCTGTTTCTCCTCTCTACTGTTGTCTGATCTTGAGGATTAAAAGGTTTGTCAGTAGTGTATAAAATCTTACACTGTGCACAAAACTGTGCAAAATGTTTAGAAGTATATCCAGGCTCATTATCTGTTTTCATTGTTTGTGACACACCCATAGTTGCAAATGCTTGTAAAGGAATTCAATGACTAGTCGGGCTGTCTCTTTTGCTGCTGGTATTAAAAAGGTATTTATTACAACATAGATAAAAGATAGATGACCAAAAGATTTATAATGGGTCACATCCATTTGCCATATTTCATTAGGTCTCAAACCACAAAGGTTTTTCCCTGGGGGGAGCATAGAAGCATGGAAAGGAAGGTAAGCTATACAGGCTTTTACTATGCTCCTAGCTTCCTCTTTTATTATCCTAAATTGCAAATGTAAAGCTCTAGCAGCCTGATGATATTTAGAATGAGGTTCTTGAGCTTCTTGAAATAAAGGAGTATTGGCTAACATAGTTAGAAGGCTATCTGCCTCTGAATTTCCACCAAAAATAGGACCTGGAAGTCCATTATGTGAGTGGACATGCAAGATATAAATCTTACCTGGATGCTTTCTCTCTTGCTCTTGAAGTTCCTTAAAGAGCTGATATATATTAGAGGCTACAAATTTTATTTGGGCTATGGCAATTCTTTGTCCCACACCTACTGAATAGGCCAAATCAGATATTATATTTACATCTCCTGGATAATAAGTAAGAGACAGAAAGTTGTTACATACAATTCATTCTGTTGAGTGGACTGAAAAGGAGTTCTTACTACTCTATAGTAAAGTCATAAGAGTATGCAGCACAAATATTATGTTTGGATACTTTTGTAAAAATAGTTAGTCCTTTAAGAGGAACCTTAGAAACCTTTTCTTCAAGAATCTATTGCCAATTATGTAATAGCCAGGTTATCTTTAATGCAGACCCATGTGTAAAATTTGGAGCTGTGGCTCCTGTTTTGCCTTCAAATATCCATCTCACAGGGGTAGAACTAATTTCAGCTGCTATTGATCCTCCTACACCAGACATGTAAGTGTCTGCCTTAATCCTTGGCCAATGACTGGGCCAATTGGTGCTTCTAATGACTGTATGATCTGCACCTGTATGCCATTTATATAGATAGTGAGCATAGAACAGTCAGCTATAACAGATGCTATCAGAATATTCCTGGATTCTGCTGTTGAAAGTTAGAATCTGAGAAACTATCACCAGATTGCTTATTAGGAGTTTGTATCAGTAAACCTGATGCTACTCCTTCTCCTGATTGATAAGTCACACATTGTCTACCTGTATTAGTGACCAGGGTATTAGCTATACATTACCCAGTTTCCCACATCAGTGTATGGATAAACACTGTTTTGTAAGCACTCTCAGAAGGTAACATGGTCAAGCCTACTGTGTCTGGAGGCAAAGGACAGGGCCAGAGTTCACCTATCTAGGGGATATCTCAGTAGTCCCAGCTGTATACAACTCTATTCTCCATAATCAAAATCCCTTTTACCATCTGATAGCTTCTCAGCTGATAGATCATGTAATCACTTTCTTCCATGAGATTGCTTTTTGGACAATCTCAGCTGCCATCATGCCCCACCTTTTTTTTGCCTGGGGCCTTGGAACGGGGTCCCACCTCTTATTTCCCTGAGTCAATCTATGTTCTGCTGCACAATGGAAGCCTTTGTTGCATTTTGGACATGGGGTTTTGGGTCTTGCTGTCCCACTCTGTCCTCTCACTCTATTTCTATGCCAACATTGAGCTTTCAGTTGCCCTGCTTACCACATTGAAAGTATTGATGAGTCTCTCATGAAGTCCCTTGCCAAAAGGAACCCTGTCTTCCCATGTTTGGATCTTGGGAAATTTCCATCATAGCCTGGGTATAAAAATTATTTGTGCCCATTATGGCACAGCATCTTATGATCTCCTCTAAAGGAGCATCCTTGTGTAATACTAGTATAATTCTTCTACAAACCTCATTAGCATTTTCTTTAGCAAGTTGTTTTATCATTATTTCTGTTGCTATATTTTCACCAATAGTTTGTATGACAGTTGCCTGCAGACATCCCATGAAATCAGCAAAGGATTCATTTAGACCTTGCTCTATTTTCTTGAAGGCTTCCCCTCTATTTTGTCTTCCTGGGAGGGTGGCCCATGCTTTGATAGCAGCAGCAGCAATTTGCTTATATGCTATCAAAGGATAATTAATGTATCTAAAGTGTCTGCATAAGAACCTAAACCTGCTAGTTGGTCAAAGGTGACTGGTATATTAACTCCAGTTTGCCTGTTTCATTGGTCTTATATTCTACAGAGTTTGATGTACTTAGAAAGCTACAAATTTTGTACTGATTCTAAGCATGTCCTTGCTCTAGATTTCCAAACATTAGGGTTTAAAATGTCAAAAACCAAATTCTCTAATAACATCTCAACATAAGACAATGTAGCTCCATAAAGTGTGCAACCCTTTTTCAGATCTTTGGTTATTTTCAAATTAAAAGGAGTATATCTTCTCCTGGCTTGACCTGAAGAATCAAATTCTTCAATCACAGAGTATGCTTTTATTTTTAAATCTGATAGGCTCTGTCCTTTTTTAGCTTTAACAAGTGCCTTATCATATCATCATATCATAGAGGGTGGATGGGCAGTGCTGATTGTGTCATTGCCCCTTCTCCCCTTTTTGCTCTCTTTACCCATAAAGGAGAAGTTGAAGAGGGAGGGTGATGGGATGGGGCATACCCTAATGTCTCCTGCTGTGAAGCACCACATTCCTTAATTTTAATCAGCACTGTACTTAACTTCTTTCTTGTCTAATTCTTCATGCTTTTCAGCTATCTTGTCAATGCCATCCCCCTTCTGCTCTTTCTCCTTTTTCCTTATCCTAATACTTATGTAATTCCCTAAGGCCAATTGTATTATGTTATATATATATATATATATATATATATATATATATATATATATATATATATATATATATATATATATATATATATGTAGACTGCTTCTTTAGGAATTGAATCAGGACCATTATCATTGGGAATAATTTAATTAGTTGCTCTCCCACTAGTTTCCACTTATCTGGCTCTAATTTTTCTTCCTTAGAGAACCAAGGAGACATGTGCAGTAATGTTTCTATGAGTTCAATGATCTGCTTCCAAGTTACAATCAAACCTCGGTTCTTTATTAGCTTAACTATGCATTCTACACACTTCCTTTGGGGTAGGGAAGGTTATTTTCTAAGCATTTGTCCCATTTCAGCTGAAACACTAGTTTAGCTCTTACCTAAGTTTCCTGCTTGTCTATTTTTATACTCACCCTATTTGCAGGTCAGGGGGACTTCTCCACTAAACTCATGATCCTGTCAGTTGGAACTGCTGAGTGTAAATCCTTACATCCCTGTTCAGACACCAAAATGTAATGTTTGGGCTAGCTTTCTGGAGGTCCTCTGAATGGACCTTGGTTTGAGCAGAATAATCACAACAAGAATAGTCAGGAATAAAGTCCAAAATCTTTATTATCTCCTTCACAATCTGTCTCCTTCAATTGGGGCTGGGCTAGCTTTCTGTGGAACCTTCAGATAGGCCTTGGTCTTAGTGGAGGAATGCAGAAGGCAGGAGAGCCATCAGGATGGTGGGAGATGGAATATCTGCCTTCCAGTCCTTGTTGGTCCTTATATATTCTATTATAATTACATCATTACAGCACCCTATGCATGTGTGAATTTAGAGAACCATTACATTACCATACTAAATACTAAGTATATGTAAACCAGATTACCGTTGTCTCATCAGTTCCTCTGAGTAAAATCTTGTTTCTAGTATACTTCTCCAGAGTTCTAGTTCTCTACATGCTATGATCCATAAGGTCATAAAGAGTCAGACACAAGTGTAAGAAAACCAAAACATCAAGAAAAGTCTGATCATATCTGTAATGTTCTGCATAGAGTCCCTTACCATTCTTGTAGATAGTCTCACCTCTATTCTATCATCTTTCCAATCTGCCTTTTACCTACATGGAAAATTTTAATTTTTTTTTTCTTTAGCATAGATCTGGTCATATTACTCTTTTGCTAAAAACAAAATGAAACAAAAAACAAATTCCAGTGACTGTCTCTTGATTACCTAAAATACAAATAAAACAGTCAAAGTCCTTCACAATTTGGCATAATTCTACCCTTATAGCCTTAGCTTACATTACTCTTTTCTATATACTCAACATTCTAGTCAAAAGGAACAATTTTTTGTTCTCAATACATACTATATTGTCTTATTTTTATGATGTTGCTCAGGCTATACTTACTCTGGAATGTCTTCGCTCCTCCTCTTGACTTCTTCATCTTTTAAAATCCAACTTAAATACCACCTTTCTCAGGAAGCCTTCCTTGATTCCCTAAGTCAGTAGCACCTTTCTCCTTTATACTTCCACATCATATTTTGTTTTGCACCTCTGTGAAATATTGCTTATTGTAGACATGTGTTTATCTTATGGCCCTAATATCTATAATTTAATAAGATTGTAAGTTCCCTGAGGACAGGAACTATGTCTTCCCTAATGTAGCTTCTTAGATACTGAACACATTGCTCTATGTTTGTTGTATGTATAACTGCTGAATAGTTAGATTTCAAATTTATATCTTGAATGTCTTCACACCTCAATACCACTTTTCCAATTTTCAAAAAACACTTTAAAGTCTAATTATACCTCTCAAAAGTCAGATGTAATTTTGCCACTTTATTTCTACTTTTCTTCCCATATTTCAATTAGTGCAATCATATATGACACATCAGTAATGCCATCTCATGGCATTATCACATGATTATATAAAGAGCACATTTCCATCTATGTTTGTAATTGTCTTATCAAAACTCAAATTGTGTACATATTTGACTGACATTCTCTATTTATGGAATAAACAAAAAAAAAGATGATGAATGTGAAATTCAAAAACATTGGTATGCTTGAGGAGTCAGGACTATACAGTAAATCAGATTTGTATGGGAGTCAGAGGACTTGAGTTTCAGATAATTTATTTCAACTCAACAAGTTTTTATTAAGCACTAATGATGTGCCAGGTATTCTGCTTCTTTCTAAAAAAAATTACAAAACAGCAATATTAACTGTCCCTGTCTTCAAAGAACTAATTTTCTGCTAGAATCACTTGAAATACTTCTACACTATTGGTTTTCAGTTTTATAAAGTGTTTTCTCCTTAAAGGTCCTGAAAGATAAGTAATACAAGAGCTTTATTTATATTTCATGAAGAAAGATCTGGGTCTCAAAGAAGTTACATGAAGCATCTCAGATCACACAGTTACTAAGTGACAAAGATGGGCCACAAATTTCACTATCTTGATTTTAATTCCAACTCTTTCAAGAAAACCATTATTTCTTTCAATACTAAGCTCCTTTGAGCTTAGGTTTGAGATTTTCTTAAATTAGAGAAATAGATTTAGTGATCTCTAAGATTTTTCTAAGTCTAAGCAGCCTGATAAAGTCTTGAGTTAACAACTAAGGGATCTAGGATTGAATATAGAGATGTGACTTTGAGCAAATCACTTTTCACTGTGGACTTCAGTTTTTTCATCTTAAAAATGAAGAAGTTGGGTTAGAAGATCTCTAGGTTTCCTTCATATTTTAACCACCAATTTGTTATTTTTTCTATCTATCCTCTGTCTGTTCTTCCATCTGTCCATCCATCTGTCCATCTATTTGCCCATCCATCCATCCATCCATCCATCCATCCATCCATCCATCCATCCAGCTATCTATCTAACTATCTATCATCTATCTATATCATTTTACTATTCTGTGATGGTTATTAGGAACTACAATCATCACAGCTTGATAGAAAAGGATAGTAGTCTAAGATCCATTTAGTTATTGAAGTTATGATCAGGAAACATTGCTGATTACTGTGGCGAACTATGGATACCTTTATATGAGAGAGAAAGTGCATTTCTTTAGAATACTAAGCATTGTAGAATTTAGAACCATACTAAGTCCTTTGGTTTTAGGCAGCTTGTTGGGACAGCAATTGGAATTCCAAGCCTGAAATCAGAAAGATTCATCTTTCTGAGTTTAAATATGGCTTCAGGCACTTACCAACTGTATGACTCTAGGCAAGCCACTTAATCTTTTTTTGCCTCAGTTTCCTCATCTGTAAAATGAGAGAGAGAGGGAAATGGTAATCCACTCCAGTATCTTTGATAAGGAAACCCCAAATGGGGTCATGAAAAGTTGGACATGACTGAAATGGCTGAACAACAATTTTTGAGAGATGCTTAGAAGAAGTCATTACTTAATAGTATTAAAGATCATAGGATTTAGAACTGTGTTAAACTCCATCTTACAGATGAAGAAACTAAAGTAGAAATGGCAAATGATCTATCCAAGGAAAGAAACAGTTGGCAAGTAGCAGAGTACAATCTACAAAAAAATGTCCTCAAATTCCAAATCCAACAATCATTCTTGTTAATCCTGAGACATTTCCCATCTATCATTCACACACACACACACACACACACACACACACACACACACACACACATGCGCAAACACACCCTTTCATTCAATATTAAGAAAAAGAAGGGAATAAAAAAAGGGACTCTCAGTTTGGCTGAAAATCTTTTAAAAATTTAAAAAAAAATTAATAAAACTGACCAACCTGAACACCTTACACATGCACATGCAATCTAATCACAACAAAATCAGGTAACTAATAGCCTGACACTCCCTCCCCTCTCTTCCTATCCTTCCTATCCTGCAGAGTGAGAGAATCAGAAAAAGCTGTTAAAATACTCATTATGAACTGAAAGCCATATGCTTGAACCTGTTCTCTCTGGTTACAAATAATTGTAGATAAAGCAAAATACTATTCCTGCCCAGATCACTGGGCTCATACTTAAATAAAATTTGAGAAATCAGTGGTTAAGTGTGGTGAGTTTTGGATAGGAAATGAAAGTTAACTTCTCCCAGCTTGAGTGAATAATCATGGATATCCTCTGTTTCTTAGACTGTACTTGTTTTGGCATCCACTTTGCTAGATTCAACCTTCCCAGATGTCCCATGCCTACTCCCCAACTCCCCACCCATGAGTGAGCCTTCCTTTGGTTTTGATGGGGAGGGGAAATCCAAGAAATTAATATCAAAGTTATACCTTTATTCCCTTTCCAGGAAGGAAAGGAGATAGGAATATTTGACCTGGGCAGGCTTCCCTTTGGAAGCCTTGTAGAGCTGGGAAGTGAATGTTGGAATGTTTCAATTTTCAGGGCTAGCAAGGTTCAGATTTATAGTCAGTCTGTTTATACTATATCATGTGTGGTAGCATAGGATATCAAAGAAGGGGGTTCTACAGGGCTACCACCAGTTTCCATGAAAAATGGCTCCACTTCTCATGCATGGCATTCTAATGCAGCACAGATGGAAACTGGGGCTTTTTGGTTTTACTATTTTTGTACATCATACAGGCCATAAATACTCCACAAATCAAGCCATGATTTCTAAGGTTCCATATAACCAACTTTACCAGGATCAGCTGCTGCAATTTATGTGATTCCCTCAGAGAAAAGCAGCCCAAACTCCCAGGTTTTATAGGACATTTTAGGGAGACCTCACAAATAAAAATGGATGGAAAATATAGCCCACATTTTTAATATCCATACAGCTAATACCACATTTGCTTATCCCAATTTACATTCATCAGTTGTGTGTTGTACTAGTTCCTTTCTTGTCAAAGTCCATGTTTAGTCATAATGATCTAAATCAGTGCATTTGGCAAACTCCTTAGAAATCATCTAGCCCCTAAAGTTCATTTTACAGATGAGGAAACTGAGGCCCAGGAAAGGAAAATGACATATTCAAGGGCATAGAACTGACTATGAGTGGCAGACCTGGAATCTGAGCCAAGCCTTCCTGATACAACCAGTCCAGTGTTTTATTCAATCATTTTAGTTATTTCTGACCTTTTATGATTCCATTTGGGTTTTTCTTGGTAAAGATACATTTTCTTTTCTAGTTCATTTTTTATAGATGAGCAAATTGAGGCAGATAGGATTAGTTGACTTGCCCGAGTTCAGTATGGATGCGGTATCTGGATCCAGATTTAAACTCTGAAAGTTGTCTTCCTGAATCCAGGCCCTGCACTGCATCCACTGCACCAACTAGCTTCCCACTTCCTCCTAAAGCACACTTCAAATCTGTTTTAAAGTTTATATATGTCTTTTAGAACATTACTTACACATACAAACATACATGTATGAGTACATAAACATTATATATATATATATACTCTGTGTGGAGGTAGGGTGGGGGGTGTAGCACATGCTCTGAGGTCATTATTCTAATTCCTACCTTCAATGACGAATATAGTGTAGTTCCTATAGTGTTCTTGGGGTTATTTTCCTAAAGCTTTAGCTCATAAGTCTCCATTGGTCTGCCTTTTGATATGATGGTCAGTTTATATCAATTAAATAAACATAGGTAATTGACTTTTAGAAAGGGGATATGTATTAGGGTTCCACAGTGAGAATAGTTTATTTTAAAAAATCCTCACAAAAATCTGTGGTACCTTCTCCCAGAAGTATAAATAATCCAGGATAAAATAGACTCAAATTAAATCAAATGTCACAAAGGGACAACTCACATCATATACGTATTTTTACGGGAGTCCTCAAATTGTTCCCCTTTGTTAAGGTAGTTTTTTGGTTTATTCTTTATAGAACCTCGAATTTGTCCAGGCTGCCTCTTTAGCCTGATGGTGACATATGTTTTCACATTTCCTGACATATTATTAGGATAGGACACTGAGTGGAAGATAGAAGTCCAAAATCTTCCAGAGCCTTCACAGATTGCCAAGCTCATCTTTAACTAAAGTGAGAATGAGGAAACAAAGATAGAAACCTTACCCCAGAACACAATCCCTCAAATAATAGCTTCCCAAGGATTTCACTAGAACACTCTCTCTTCTCCAGTTGCTGGAATATTTGGGGTTTTGAATGAGCTTTCTAGTTTCATATAAGCTTCAGGATTTTAATTAGTGTCTCATCCTATCTTAACAGATCTCTTATTTAAATCAGTTGAAATATCTTTGATTAATTGAAGAAAATTTCCAAGCCTTGTCCAAATATAATGAACAATTCACTTTTTTTTTCTCATCTCATTGTGGTATAGCATGTTATATTTTTTTTTTTTTTAAGTGAGGTGAAATGACTAGAAAATTTTAAGCTATTTCTCTTAGGGTGCTAAAGGTAAACCCTAGGAGTTTGAGTTTCTAGTACTGTCCTAAAGTCACATTCCCAAATATGAATAAACCAATTAACATAATTTAGGATTTTTGTGGGGAAGAATGAGTTCATATTTAAAGGATAGTGGTAGTAAGGAACATGTGTAGAGAATAAGAGTATTCCTAACATCTCACTCCAGAAGGACTTTTATACAATTAATGAATATATCATTAGAAGGACCTCCTTTAGGTGTAGCTTTCAATTGTGCTCCTAGTTAACTATTAGGATTTTTCTGGAATTCACAGCTGGTTGCTCTTGCTATTAAACAGAATCACAGTCCCTGAACTTGCATTTCCTAACTCATAGGAACTAATAGGAAATACATAAAGTTTTACAAGGAATACACATTCACACACACATGTTTATATATAAATGTGTATATGTGTAGAAAGAGATGACACAGAGACAGAGACAGACACATAGAGAGACACAAGATTTTTTGCATTTGTTGGGTCATTTAAAAATATTATGAATAAAAATCAAATACTGCTGACAATATTAGTTCAATTCAGAATTTAGCTACTTACAACAAACTATGACTTGATTTTTTTTTATTTGTTTGGTTCTTTGGTTACAAACTGGTACAGATTTGGAAAAGAATAAAACTTGTAATTCAGTTTTTTTAATCAAATGGAATCCTTTATTTTGTGATTATGCAAATTAATATGATCAATTCCTATTTATAGCTAGATTCAATTTATGAGAAACAGTTTGAGGGTAGTTACAGGTCATTTAGTACCCCCATTTTATGGATGAAGAAACTGAGAACCTAAGAAGTAAAGCGACTTATACAGGGTGAAATTGGCAGTAAGCAGCAGAGACAATATTCTTTGACTTTAAATATAGTATTCTTTCAGTTACACCATGTTGATGGTAGTAGCTGCTCTGAATGGACAACTATCAGGGTAGGGGGTGATCTCCACATGAAGGTCATCCAGCAAAGACAGCTTGGTTGTGTAATGGAGTAGGAGTCAAAAGCTTGGAGTCATTACTTTGGAAAATGACAATATTTTTATTCCTCTTTTCTAAACTTCTAAACAGGGATAATATGTGTTTTTCTGAATAAAATGAGATATATTATGAATTTGAAAGCAGTATAAATATTATATATGTGTATATATATATTTATGTATGCATATATGTATATATACACATACACACACATATATATATGTGTGTATATATATATATATATATATATATATATATATATGTATAAACATACAAGTTTAAGACTATGATTAATGGTTTAGGATGGTCCATTTAACTAATGCATAAAGTGGGATGGTAAAGTTAATGGAGCACTGTGAAATAACAGTATGGGTGCTCCAGTAACTTGTTTTCATAAAACAAAGTTAAAGAGGACTTCAAGGGCCATATAGTCCAAATCCCTCATTATTCAAGAGACAAAAACCAAGAGCCAGAGATTGGAAATTCCAAAAACCCATCAAGGGGCAGTAAGATAAAATGGTCTTGGAGCTAAAAGATATATATTTGGATTCTATCTTGGACAAGTCATTTAGCTTTCCTGTTCCTTGATTTTCTTTTCTGTAAAATGTGGGGAATGCATTGGAAGTTCTCAATGGTTCCTTTTAAGCCAACAGAATGACAGAGCCAAGATTCGAAACCTGCTCCACCGTCTCCATATGCAGGTCTCTCCCCAATTCTCTATGCTGTAGTTATTGCTGTATTTTAAATAGTATCACTTTGACCATTTTTCATTATATTCACAAACTCGCATTGTAAAATGTATCTTCTTTTCACTCTCCAGTAAATAAGCATTTCATTCTGGAATACTGGCCTAAGCTGGTTTTGTACTCACAGTTTTTGCCACTTAAAATATAAATTCCACCCCCTCTCTGAACTCTCATTCAGCGTTCAAATGGGCATGTGGCATAGCTCCCTCCCTTATGCCTTTGGTGGGTACCAGAGTATATAAAGCTCTGGGGTCTAACATGATGTCCATTCTAAATGGTCTTTGAATGTGATTTAAGACCTGCATAGCATAAGTATACCATCATGGGAGATTTTCAGATGCCAAATAAATTCCTTATAGACTCATAGACTAATAGGATATTTTATGATTTAGGCATAGTTGCCTCTATGAAAAGGAGCTCTATATAACTCCCTTATGGGTTTGTCAAGGAACTGTACCCTCAAGAATTGTCTTTTTCTTACTGGGTGGATAATGATTTCAGCAGAAAAACAAAGTTAAAAGCCATGTGTGGGAAGATAGATGGATAGCTAACTAGACAGATCAATCAAGTGATGCAGTCTATGGACATTTAATCAGCCAAAAAAAAAAAATCAATATACTTTTGGTAGAGAAATGAAATGTAACATATTGGAAATAATATTGACTTTGGAGTCAAAGGATCAGTGTTCATATCTTCCATGTATTGCTTATTATTATTTACTCCTTAGGAATTTTGGGCTAGATGATCTCCATTGTCTATTCTAGCTCAAAACTGATAGTTATGCGATCTCTCAGAGGCTCATTTTCCTAGTTTGTAAAATGAAGTAGTTTGACTTAATACTTTTTTTTTCAAATGCTAAATTCTAGAATCCTAGGAGATCATTAAACATACTTTATAAGAAAGAATAAAATAAAGTAAATTAATGACCACAAGTTATTGAATTCTAAAGGTCTGAAACTATAATATTTCCCTCTCTTTTTTAAAATTTTAATTTCCTTTTAAAAATGCCACCATGGCTTTTCAAAATCCTAGATCACCCACAAGATATTCGATGATACACAAAGTATCTATCGTTTCCATAAGAATTGAAAACATGCTGCAAAATTCAAAATCTATTCAGTGTCCTTTTTAGATTGACTGCAAACTATTTGGTTTTTGCTTGTGGCCAAACAAGGCTTCCTGTTTCTAAGGAGAAAGGTTTAAAAAAGGCTCATAAAAAGCCTTCTTGGATATCAAAGCATATCTCCAAAACATTATCTGATGAGTTAAGTGTACAGAAATAAGAAACACACGGATTTAATTTCCTTTAAAATACACATGAGATTAGGAATTAAGGAGAAAGGGCTCTAGAAAGGGCATGAGAGCAGGAGGGAGGTCATCAAACTCAAAATATTCAAAATGTTAAAAATTTTTTTTTGGATAGTTCTAAATTTTTCTCAATATTTCTGACTATACTAGTATATATCCTCTCCTTAAAATGACTCACTGACTTGACATTTTAGCCAATGTTTGCTGGTATTGTTGGCTCATTTAAAAAAAAAAATCTTCCTTTGAATAAAAGTCATACACACTGGCAATATTTGTTCGAGGAATTCTGTACTTATTAAAAGATGATATGATATTTCTCTTTGATTATGCCTTGATATAGGTTTGAATATAATAAAAGAATTCCCCAATTAGTCCTCTTTTTAAAAATGTTTAATTTAGTGGAAAGTTATATTATAAATATATCCTTTATTCAGTTTGGAACTCAGCAAATTATCATTATCCATTTCTATTTAGGAGCTCAGTTTTCTTTTTTAAACATGTATCTAGATACTTCAATGACTATAAAATATAGATACATACATACATAAATGCGTATGTATACACATAAATTCATTATATATGTGTCAGTATTTGCATGCACGTGGGTGGGGAGTGAAAAAGAGAAACAGACAGAGACAGAAAAAGAGACAGACATACAGAGACAGAGAAATTGTAAGAGATAGAGAGAAAGATAGGTAGAGAAAGAGAGACAAATAGAGACAGAGACTCACAGACGGAGGCAGACACATACGTAGAAATAGTGAGATAGAGAGACATAGAGAGAGATTGGAGGGCCAATAGGGAGCTAGGAAAAAAACAAAACAAAACAAAAACTGATCTCAAGCTCTCAAACTCTGTCTCTGACCTACACTAGCTATATGGCCTTGGATAAATCACCTAACCATGCCTCCATGAGCTCTTTACTCTGTTTGCCATTGTTCCTCCAAATATACTTCAAACAACAATTCTAAAGGCTCTGGATTTCCTTCCCAGGATAGATCTTCTCTCTGGAACACTTCGTCTCTATAATCTATAAACAAACTTCATCTTTACAATCTCTACCTCTGATTAATAATTTCAATATCAATCAATCAAATCAATAATTTCAAATCTTCACCAAAGAAGCACATGTTTATTTCAAAATTCTTCAGATCATGATTCTTTTTGGATCTTGTCCTCTAACAATCACTTCCACACTCCTTTTTCAGCTTCATTTTATGTTAGTTTCTTTTTTTTTTTTTTTTTTTTTTTTTTTTTTTTGAAAGTCACTGGTTTTTATTAAGGAGGTAAACTTTTTTTTTTTTTTTTTTTTTTAATTATATATATATATATATATATATATATATATATATTTTATAATATTATCCCTTGTATTCATTTTTCCAATTTACCCCCCCTCCCTCTATTCCCTCCCCCCGACGACAGGCAATACCATACATTTTACATGTGTTACAATATAGTCTAGGTACAATACATGTGTGCGAATATCACTTTCTTGTTGCACAATAAACATTAGAATCCGAAGGTACATGCAACCTGGGCAGACAGATATTAGTGCTAACAATTTTCATTCCCCTCCCAGTGTTTCTTCTCTGGGTGCAGCTACCTCTGTCCATCATTGATCAACTGGAAGTGAGTTGGATCTTCTTTATGTTGAAGATTTCCACTTCCATCAGAATACATCCTCATACAGCATTGTTGTTGAAGTGTACAGTGATCTTCTGGTTCTGCTCATTCCACTCAGCATCAGTTGATTTAAGTCTCTCCAGGCCTCTCTATATTCCTCCTGCTGGTCATTTCTTACCGAGCAATAATATTCCATAACCTTCATATACCACAATTTACCCAACCATTCTCCAACTGATGGACATCCATTCATCCTCCAGTTTCTAGCTACAACAAAAAGAGCTGCCACAAACATTTTGGCACATATATGTCTCTTTCCGCTCTTTAGTATTTCTTTGGGATATAATCCCAGTAGTAGCGCTGCTGGGTCAAAGGGTATGCACAGTTTGATAACTTTTTGGGCATAATTCCAGATTGCTCTCCAGAATGGCTGGATTCTTTCACAACTCCACCAGCAATGTATTAGTGTCCCAGTTTCCCCACATCCCCTCCAACATTTGTCATTATTTGTTCCTGTCATCTTAGCCAATCTGACAGGTGTGTAGTGGTATCTCAGAGTGGTCTTAATTTGCATTTCTCTGATCAGTAGTGATTTGGAACACTCTTTCATGTGAGTGGATATAGTTTCAATTTCTTCCTCTGAGAATTGTCTGTTCATATCCTTTGACCATTTATCAATTGGAGAATGGTTCGGTTTCTTATAAATTTGGGTCAGTTCTCTATATATTTTGGAAATGAGACCTTTGTCAGAACCTTTGTTTTTAAAAATATTTTCCCAATTTGTTATTTCCCTTCTAATCTTGTTTGCATTAGTATTATTTGTACAGAAACTTTTTAGTTTGATGTAATCAAAATCTTCTATTTTGTGATCAATAATGATCTCTAGTTCTCCTCTGGTCATAAATTCCTTCCTCCTCCACAAGTCTGAGAGGTAGATTATCCTCTGTTCCTCCAATCTATTTATTATCTCCCTCTTTATGCCTAAATCATGGACCCATTTTGATCTTATCTTGGTATATGGTGTTAAGTGTGGATCCATATCTAATTTCTGCCATACTAATTTCCAGTTTTCCCAACAGTTTTTTCCGAATAATGAATTTTTATCCCTAATGTTGGAATCTTTGGGTTTGTCAAAGATTAGATTGCTATAGATGTACCCTTTTTTGTCCTTTGTATCTAATCTGTTCCACTGATCTACCGGTCTATTTCTTAGCCAATACCAAATGGTTTTGGTGACTGCTGCTATATAATATAGCTTTAGATCAGGTACACTTAGACCACCTTCCTCTGAGTTTTTTTTCATTAGTTCCCTTGCAATTCTTGACCTTTTATTCTTCCATATGAATTTTGTTGTTATTTTTTCTAGGTCATTAAAATAGTTTCTTGGGAGTCTGATTGGTATAGCACTAAATAAATAGATTAGTTTGGGGAGTATTGTCATCTTTATTATATTCGCTCGGCCTATCCAAGAGCACTGAATGTCTTTCCAATTATTTAAATCTGATTTTATTTTTGTGGCAAGTGTTTTGTAATTTTTCTCATATAATTCCTGACTTTTCTTTGGTAGATGGATTCCCAAATATTTTATACTCTCAACATTTGTTTGGAATGTTATGTTAGTTTCTTATAAGGATGTAAGCTCTTTGAGGACAGAGGCTTGTCTTCCTTTTTTCTCCTATTTGTATTCTCAGTTCTTATTATAATACTTGGCACAGAAGCCTAATAAATTCCTTATCTTTTTCTAAGACTATGCATTGGTAGACAGAGTTCCCTACATTAATGAGATTATAGATGCAGTCCATCAAATGAATTCAACAATAAATATTTCTAGAACTTTAAGATTTGCAAATAAATTTCCTCACTACAATTCAGCAAGTTATGTCACTTCACTTGACTCATTTTATAAGTGAGGAAAATGAGGCTCTGGAGAATTAAATTATTCACACCTAATCATATTGCTGGAATCTCTGCTGGCAGATTTGTAATATGCAAGGACCTTGAGGACAGGAACTATTTCTATTTTTTTCTTGGTCACCCCAATGCCTATGATAATTCCTGGAACCTAATATTCTCATTCTTCATCAATGTATTTGAATCTGCATCACTAAGGACTTTTTCAATAGAAAGTTAGCCACATATTTTTATGTTTCTGAAATAAAACATTTTGAACAAACCCATAAATTAACATTATCTATTGACTTCCTCTCATGACTATCACAAAAAATGAGAAATACAATGGTTAGTGTTTTACAATGAAAAGCTTTTTAGCTTCAAAGGAAAATGGGTTAATGAGTTAAATTAACCTAAAATATCAGGTCATAGAAAAGTTAGCAAGAGAGAAAGGGCTGTAATAATTTATAATTCCAGTCTTTATAATTCTAGGAATATGTTGAGTCCTCTATTTTATTTTTTTATTATATTTAAGATACTCAGTTATGCTCATCTTAGGAATTCTATAAATTTCTAAGGAATTGACTGAGCTTTCCAGATCCTAAGATTTACTCATGTAAAGCTTGCTACCCCACAGAAAGCAAAGAGAAGATGATGACAGGGGAAGGAAGGACCAAGATTTAAATCATTTATCCCTTCCTTTGACCCTAAAAGAAGGACAAGGGTATTCCATGATTTAAAACTCATTAATTTTTAGGAAAATAAAAGAATTCTGGGTTACATACCCCAAACTCATTTTTTTTCATTGTAATAGTTCTGGAAATATACTGCCTGTTAGCTATACATTTAAACTCAATATTCCATAGGCCAAATCTCACTTGATGTGAAGTCTTTACTACTTCTCTTCCTATGTCAGAAATGCAAATGATAAATTGTAAACTTGTTGAGGAAAGGGACCATATCTTATTTATCTCTGTATCTCATATTATAGTTAACACTGTTACACACAATGTTTTTTTAAATGGCTACTGAATATTAAATTCAAATCTAAACTCAGATAGTTACTAGCTGTACCTCCTTGGGCAAGTCACTTAACTTCTGTCTGCCTCAGTTTCCTTATCTGTAAACTGGAGAAAATAATAGCACATATTTCCCAGGGCTGTTAAGTAAGAAATATAAGTAAACTATTTAAATATGAATAAAATATTAAGAAATCCACAAATCTTAAAAGGAGGCTATTTAAATATTATCTAATATCTGTTATTATTATTATTATCCACATCTTGTGGTTTGATTAGGATTGATTATTCCTATCTCATAGTGATTTCTACTTCTTCTGATTATCTATGGCACTATATTGTCCCTAATGCACATTTGCCACTTTGGGAAGATTGTCTAATATTATCAGTTTCCTTTTTATGAATACACATAATCTTCTCAGTCTCTTTATGTGATCTAATTTATTGCATTATACTTCCTCTTCCTTCTTTTCCCAGTACAATACTTTTTTCACTCTTTAATATCTTTTTTTTTTTATATCATCATATCAGATTCCATTCACAACTACATATGTCCATGTGATGGCCCCCTTTGTCTGCCCCAGCAACAGATACAATTCTTAAAAGTTACAAATATGGAGGAATATAGAGAGGCTTGGAGAGACTTAAATCAACTGTTGCTGAGTGAAATGAGCAGAACCAGAAGATCACTATACACTTCAACAACAATGCTGTATGAGGATGTATTCTGATGGAAGTGGAAATCTTCAACATAAAGAAGATCCAACTCACTTCCAGTTGATCAATGATGGACAGAAATAACTATAACCAGAGAAGGAACACTGGGAAATGAATGTAAATTGTTAGCACTACTGTCTATCTACCCAGGTTACTTATACCTTTGGAAGCTAATAATTAATGTGCAACAAGAAAATGGTATTTACACACATATATTGTATCTAGGTTATATTGTAACACATGTAAAATGTATGGGATTACCTGCATCGGGGGGAGGGAGTGGAGGGAGGGAGGGGATAATTTGGAAAAATGAATAAAAAAATTTAATAAAAAAAGTTACAAATATAATTTTCTCATTTAGTAAACTGTTTAACCTTTAAATAATATGTATTTTCCCTGTTTACTTTCCTGTGCTTCTCTTAAGTTCTATGCTTGAAGATCAAATTTTCTGCTTAGTTCTGTTTTTGTTTTTGTTTTTGTTTTTGTTTTTTCAATAGAAATGATTGAAAGTCTCTTACTTAATTGAGGATCCATTACCTCCCCTGAAAAGATGATACTCAGTCTCTGGATAGTTAATTCTTGGTTGTAACCCCAGGTCCTTTACCTTCTGGAATATAGTATTCCAGGGCATCCATGCTTTATTGCAGAAGTTTCCAGATACAGAGTAATATGGATATTAGCTCCTTGATGTTTGAATTGTTTTGTCTGACAGTTTGCAGCATTTTTTCCTTTAGATTATATTGCTGGAGTTTTATAACAATGTTCCTTGGGGTTTTCCTTGTGAAATCTCTTTCTGAAAATGATCAATGGATTCTTTCAATGACTATTTCTCCCTCTGTTTTTAGAATATTGGGGCAGTTTTCCTTATTCATCTCTTGAAGAATGCTATCCAGGCTCCTTTTTAGGTCATGGCTTTCAGGTAGGCCAATAATTTTTAAATTGTCTTTTCTGGATCTATTTTTCAGATCGACTGTTTTTTCCAATGAGGTATTCCACTGTCAAGGTTCTTTTTTGTTTCTTGATCATTTTCTTTCCTTTTCTTTTGGTATTTCCTCTTCTATGTCTTTTAAGATCAAACACTGCTCCTGGGGTAAGGGGGCACTGTCCCAAGCTTCCTGTGCAGTTTTGACCCTTGGCTTTTGAGCACCCTTGGGTTTCTAAAGTATTGTACTGGGAGAAGAAGGAAGAGGAAGTATAATGGGACTACTTATATCACATGAAGAGACTGAGAAGATTATGTATATTTATAAAGAGGAAAGTAATAATATTAGGCAATCTACCCAAAGTGGCAAATGTGCATTAGGGACAATATAGTGTCATAGATAATCAGAAGAGATAGAAATCACTATGAGATAGGGATAATCAATCATTTATTCAATAGCCATTTTAAAAAAAATTATTGTGTGCAACATAATGCTAAGTATAGTATGAGATACAAAGATAAATAAGACATGGTCCCTTCCCTCAACAAGTTTACAATTTATCAATAAACAATTACAATTTATCAATAAACCCTGGGTTTACTGATCCAGGAGTGAGGCTCTCAATTGCTGAACTGCTATGATTGAGATCCTCTCACTGGCTTTCCCAGATTCTGTCTGAGCTGGGCTGAGTACTCCTTTCATCCCAGTGAGACTGAACTTTGTTGAAATTTTTCCACTCTATCTTGAGCTGAAGAGTGGTTTCATTCCATCAGACTGTTCAGAGGCTTGGTATCATGTGGTTTTCGAGCAAAACTGGGAGAGCTCAAGCAGCTTCATGGCTTCATTCTGCTACCTTGGCTCCATCCCCACAAGTCCTCTCAGTTTGATTTGATTATTGATTATTGAAGCTACAACCCATGTCTTACATGATTTCTGTGATCTCTATAAAATCTAGCACTCAGCTTGAAGATGCACTGAATAAAAATTGATTGTTAGACTCACTAATGATGCTGCCTCTCTTTTAAAGCACTTTAAAGAAACCAGGATGCTACAAACTATCAAAAGTACTTTTCATGAATAACCATTAGTTCAAAATAGCTTAATTTTATTGTATGTGATTTGGCAACATGCCTAATAATTAAAAAGGGAAACGGGATATAGTCTTGAGCTTGAAGTTAAAGAAACCTTGTTTTCTATCTTGTATGCTAATAACCATCAAATTGGCAAAATGAAGTTAGGATCATTTAACTGGGAATTGACTGCATGTCTGTTAGAATGAGAAGAGAAAGATGATTAATATTATCACTATTATTTGGGCAAAACTAAAAAAGGACTATAACTACAAGAAAGAATTATGTATGTGAACGGAGGAATAATTTTTGGCATTTTAATGATATGAGAAAAATTTTCTCCTAGTATTTATCATATGGTTGGAGATCAAGGAACACCATGATCTTAGAAGAATCACAGTTGTGAGTGACTCAGAGGAAAGATGGACTCATGGCCTCAATATGTTATCCAGTCTTAATAACAATTACCTACAAAATTGATATTCATAAAGCAGAGATATGAACTTGACATTTCCCTGCTCAAGAAGATTCAGTGGTTCCCTACTAATTCCAACATTAATAAAAACTCCTTTATCAGGCATTTAAAACCCTCCATTATATAGCTTTAACTTACATCTCCAGTATGATTTCACATTCTTCTCCCTCCCATCCACTGCATTCCTCTAGGATAGACCTAATTTGGGATTATCTGTACAAAATATTTTGTCTCCTATTTTATGCCTTTATATAATCTCTTCCCCATTATAGGAACATACTCCAACCCACTAACATTTATTAAGTCCCTTAAAACCTAAAGCTCCCTTCAAGGAGTAATTCAAGTACCACATTTGTTCAGTTGTTACTATTATCACCGTGTGCCCAAATTATTTCATATATATTTTATATACATTTTCTGTGTTTTATACAAAAGGTAATATGAAACAATTTGGAATAGTAGGGATAAGTCTAACAGCAGAGTTAAGATGACCTGGATTTCATTCCTGCATCTGCCACTTACTAATTATGAGCAAAACACTTAACTTCCCACTTCCTTACGTAATTCTTTATAAATTGCAGAATACAACAGCATGGTAAAATTCTTCATTGGGAGTTGACTCCAATGAAATTATAGGTTCAGAGATATCCATCCTATCTATTATCTTTCTATCTAGTGCCACACATACAAATATAATACACACATATTCAGTTTAATTCAATTCAATAAATATTTATTAAACAACTATTATGTGCCAGGCACTAAGTTAAACACTGGAGATAGAATAAGAAAAGGAAGGTAAACCTTGCACTCAGGGAGCTTGGAATGGAAGACAACAGACAAAGGGAAACTAAAGGTAGTGAGAGGAGAGAAGGAACCAGGGAGCTTGATGTGCCAGGGAGTCAAAAATCAAGTAGAGTTGCTGATGGAAAATGGAGAATTACCTGGAAAATTATGAACCTTTATATTAAGGAAGGCTTTGAAGGTAGTATAATAATCCAATTTCTAGTCTTTTTTTTTTTTTTTTTAATTAGAGGGAAAAGGCAACTAAGGGAGTTGTTCAGTATCAAAAACTGAGTCCATCACCATGGTAATGAGGTGTCAGGTTACTGTGGTAGAGGTATTTTGTTTGGAGGAATTAAAACCATTAAAGCTATAGGAACAATTGAAAATCACTGGACTCACAATCGTTTTTTCCTATGAAGTACATCAAGTTTACATTTTATAGATATTTCATTATAAAAATAAAAGTATCCAGATTGTGAATCAGAGATTGGCAAAAACTTATGTAGCAAGAGGGTGGAAGGAAAACTAGAGACAGAAGCTATCAGGAAATATATAAGTTTATAAAGTAAGGAAAAATGGATATTTGTGAAGTAAAAGCCAGTGTTACAAAAGGTAAAGAAGCTTGCATCCAAAATTAGTTGACATTTTTACTCATTTGACGCCTTTCTCTTAGAACCCGGGGCAACTACTAGGCATTTACAGTAGCAGGAACTGAAGAGCCAGATTTTTAATCATTTTGAATATATTCAGAGGGGCTTCAGGGATAGGACTTCTTGAACTTTTTCCATTTGTAACCCCTTTTTGCCTGAGAAATTTTTATGTGACTCTGGTTATATGAATATATAAAATAGGGTTACAAATCAAACATTTACTAATAATAAATCATAATTTCTTCACCCCTGCATTCAGTTATGAAGCTTCAATGACCCACAGTTTAAGAAGCTGGGTTATATAAAGTATAAGCTCAAAGAATAAAAAAAAATATAATATCAGTTATTCATCTAAAATGGTACTTTCATCATATATATGAGGAAGGAAGGAAGGAAGGAAGGAAGGAAGGAAGGAAGGAAGGAAGGAAGGAAGGAAGGAAGGAAGGAAGGAAGGAAGGAAGGAAGGAAGGAAGGAAGGAAGGAAGGAAGGAAGGAAGGAAGGAAGGAAGGAAAGGAGGAAGGAAGGAAGGAAGGAAGAAAAGGAGGAAGGGAAGGAGGAAGGAAAGGGGGAAGGAAGGGAGGAAGGAAGAGAAAAAAAGGAAGAAAAATAACTAACAAAAGAGAAAAAAGAATAGATTGCTTATAATGGAAAGTACTGACTCCAGGTGATAGTTGAAATATGCCACTTCCTAGTTTTATGGCCTTGGGTAAACATTTTACATCTTTCTGAGCCTTAGATTCCTCATCTGTAACATGAGAGGGTTGGTTTGTTGATCTCTAAGATTATTCCCAACTCTGAATCTATATACCTATGATCCTATGATCTTAGGTAAGTCATTTCCTATCTCTGGGGATCTTAGTTTCCTCATTTGTCAAAAATTATCTTTAAGGTCTCTTGTGCTTATAATTTTTTAAAGATCCTATGATATTCCTTTATTTCCATCTCACTCCCTTGTTCCCCCCCCTTCCCCAGAATTGCAAAGCTGACAGGGCATGATCTGAGGAAAGAGCTCTATATTGAATCAATCTGGCTTCAGATCCTGCTTCCAATTCTTAGTTTGTGGGTGACCTTTAAAAAGTCACTTAATTTCTCTGATCATCAGTTTCCTCAACTATAAAATGAGGGAGTTGAGTAGATGGCTTCTGGGATGCCTTCCAATTCTTGATCTATGAAACTGTGATCGTGAGCTTGCTATTTTCTTCCATGCTGGAGGTGTCCCCTCATGTTCATTCTTTAATGACATATAGAATAATTTCTTTCACTGAATATTTAGCATTATGGTTTATAATAACTGATTCAACAAGGCTCTACCTCCAGTGTCCTAGGTTTTTTTCTATGTAGACAAAAGAGGGTTGCACACACACACACACACACACACACAAAACCAAAACTCAGATGGAGAACCCCATGCTAGGTGGAATAAAGGCCACATAAAACCAACCCCCAACTCCTCCATAGGCTGCTCTGATTATGTTCCAGGGAACAGCTGGAGTAGAGTGCAGGGAGCCTGGTGCCTATTGTTGCTGGACCCTAAGTGCTCTCTGCTGAACAAGTATACAGGGTTAGACGTGTGTGTAGTTAACGCCATAAAGGGATTTCAGTGTGCTCTTTCACAAAATGGCTCCTTTAAAATGGCATATTTTGCAGCACATTATCACTATTCAGTTTGTGAAGAGGCTTTACCATCCTAATGTGCACATTAGTTGAGAGATAATTATGAGTTCAGGCCCCTCTTCAGTCAATCACAGCACAGCTCCCATCCAAGCCATTTTCTGAAAGCAATTGAAAATTGCCAGTTAAGAATGCACGGTAATGTTTGCCATAAGATGTCTCAATATGCAGATAGGGATTGGAGACTTGAAACTACACATCATGTCAAAGACCCATTGTGTCAAGGATCCATTTCTTTAAAATTGTTCTTGAATATGAATTTAGAATTCAATAGACCATATCAGCTTTAAAAAAGTAGTCAAGGGGTGGTGATTAAATAATATATGCTTTTCAAAACGATATGTTTATATGACAGAAAGAATTACCCTAGTCAATTACTTGAATATATATATATGTATGTGTGTGTGTGTGTGTGTGTGTGTGTATATATATATTTTATATATATATATATATATACATACATATATCTAAATGTGAGTGTGTATATGTGTGTGTACGTATGGAGAGGGAATGCAAATTGAGGTTTTCTGATTGAAGTAATCATTTTGTGGTGGGCAGAAAAGAAAGATTAGCAATTAGCAAGGTGGAGAAAACCAAGTCTGCTTTTTTTTTTTTTTTTTAATAGTAGAATATCATTAGGGAAGAAGCCTCTATCATTTTATAGACCCAAAAAGTTTAAGAACTTGTTTAAAGAGAGACATTTAAGTAGGTTAGAAGAGTTAAGATCTGAACTCAAGACTTGTTCCAAATTCAACATTCTTTCTATTGAAGCTTGACATTTCAGATAATGGAATTGGAAAAAATGAGTTATTTCATTTTATAGATGAGAGAAGTGAGGCTTAGAGGACTGAATGAATTGTCCAAGCTGCTATAAGTGAGGCAATGATTCAAATCCAGGTCCTCTGAAACCAAATCCAATCTTCTGTAAGGTGGAGAAAAGTATGATCTCCCACCCTCTGAGAAACAATGTCTTTTTTCCTCAAATTTTTTTTGGTACTCAAAAAAGAATTTTGATTCAAAAATCATTAATTAACACATTAACCTTCATTTTCTCATTATGTCTGGTCATTGTATCATTTGGCAAGAGTACTATACTATCACTGAGGGCCCAAATCCAAGGAACAGAGCCAGGTTTAGGCATGGAAGTTTGTCTCTGCCTTCTCTTACCTCTCACCATTGCTATAGCTCTTGATGGCCTTCTTTTTATCCCCTACTCTTTGTTCCTATTTTTCTTTCCTAACTTCTGCTTCACTCTTTTCTGATATGCAGTGGCAACAATTCACATTTTCTAAAAGTTTAGGTTTTTGTTAAAATGCTCTCTCAGTTGCAACTTTATGAAGTAGATAGTATAAGTATTTCTATTCTCATTTTTCAAATAAGGAAATGAAGATTGTCTCTTTTGAAAATGGTTCTGTTATCAGTGTATTTTTTCCTTAAATATATTAAATCTCTAAACAAATGTATCTTCATACAAAACTGACCTTTCAAATAATTACTACTTTCTATGAGGAAAGAAGGAATAGTGTCTGATTAATAGAATCATATAATACTAGGGCTAGACATGACCTTAGTGGGTAACCTAGCTCAGAAGTGTCAAACATGGCAGTAAGTGACCTCCAACACTCCTTAGTATAACCTGAACCAGATTAAAATGTAATTGAGGAATATTTAATGAAATAAAAAAAATGCAGTACAATATAGATAACATTACTTTTTAAAGTTAAGTCAATGTGTGGCTCATAGGGATCCTCATGCATATATTAGTGGCCTCCTGTTTCTCTTTCAGTTTTATACTACTCATCTAGATGAGTGTTTTTATTTAACAACTGAGGAAACTAAAGTGCAATAAAATGATTTGTTCAAGTTCATAAGGTAAATGTAAGAACCAGCATTTAAAGTTCATCTTCTGAATATAAACCAAAGGGATAGCTGGTAGTTCAGTGGAAAGAGTATGGATCCTGGAGTCATAAAGATCTGAGTTCAAATCTGTCCTCAGACACTTAGGAGCAGTGTCACTCTGGAAAAATCCCTTAACCTGTGTTTGTCTCAGTTTCTTCATCTCTAAAGTGGACATAATAATAGCACATATTTCTTAGAGTTGTTAAGAGGATCAAATGAAATAAAGATTGTAAAGTGCTTAGTATAGTACGTGGTCCATAGTAAATGTTATATAATTGTTAACTATCATCATCATTATTATTAAATTCAGCTGTTACCATGTTGTCTGTTTTCATACTTATTTGCTCACTGTCCATCTTCTCATCTCTACTCCTTTGCTTTCACCATGTAGCCACTGATTTGACCCACAGTCTTCTCTTTCATCTTTTATTATACAAATTTTACCCATCTGTCAAAATCCAGATCAAACCTCCTTTTCTCAATGAAGCTTTCCCTGACTCTAACAGGTCTCCCCTTTTTTAGAACTTATTGCCCTTAATTGTCTTTACCAGTTATTTGGTATTTAAATTATCTTGTCCTTTGTTCATTTATTCCTTCCCTCAATAAACCTTTGTTTAAGAAAACACTCTGTAAGGTATTCTTTTGGAGGGACAAGTGGAAGAAAAGTAAGTAAGACCTATCCTCTATTTTCAAGGAGTTTATAATATAGTAGTTTAGTTAAGAAATGTGGACAAATAGCTACAGTACAAAATAAAACACTTTAAGTTCAAAAGGTAGAGCACAAATAAAGTAGTAGATGAAAATTTCCCAAAGAAATCATTTCAAAGAAATCAAGGAGACTTCCTAGAAAGGCTGGCTCCTGAATGGGGCACTTAAGGATGTATAAAATTTCTATAGTTGTATAGTGATGATTCCAGAAAGAAGAAAAGAATTGACTGAGAAAACAATTATCTTTTCACTAGGATGCAGAATATTTAGGTTCAAATACTGGTTCTGACACATATTGCCTACATAAAATGATCACAGGGTCATAGATTTAGCAAAGGACATCAACAGTCATCCAGTTCAACCCCTTTAATTTCTGAGAGGGAACTGAGGTCCAGGAGGTTGTCACATAATCTCCTTATGCATTATTATACACTTAGTTTGTGATTAAAGCTGGATTTTAATCCAGGTCTTCCTGGCTTCTTGAGAAGGTAGGTAACACAGTAGTTAGAGTGCCAAGCCTGAAATCAGGAAGACTAATCTTCCTGAGTTCAAATCTGGCCTCAGACATTTACTAGCTGTGTGACTTTGGGCAAGTAACTTAATTCTATTGGCCTCAGTTTACTCAGTGGTAAAATGATAGTGCTGAACTAAATGGCCTTTGTTTTTACCTTCGATTTTAAATCTGAGATTATTTTAAGAACTAGAGACTCAGTGGATATTTTAATCTTCCAATTTTATGGAGTCACATCCACAGTACCTACAATAGTTATTGCTTAATAAGCATGTAAAATCATAAAATTTGAGCTGGAAGAACTTAATAAGTCATCTAGTACAACCCCCTTTTAAAAACATAATAGAAGATAAACCAGAAAAATTACTTGCCTTACCCATAATCACAGAAGGAAAGGAAAGATGAATAAAGGAAGGGAAAGGGAAAGGAGGTAGAGGAGGAGAGGAGAGAGGAGAGAAAGAGAGAGAGAAGAAAAGAAGGAAGAAAGGAAACAAATTAAAAGAAGGAGGAAGGGAAATATAGGGTGCCAAAAGTCTTAGTGAAAATTTAAGTTATTAAAGCTTAAAACTTATGCACCAAAACCACTTTGAGGAAAATGTTTGTGTACATGCATATATGTATGTATATGTGTAAATATGTGTATCTCCATTTTTCTATCTCTATCTCTATATCACTCAAACTGGTTTCAACAATTTATTAAAATAAAAGGTAAATGAATGATTTAGACCCAAAGGTTATCTCAAAAATCACAAAGTGTGGCAAAACACAATTCAGAAGGGCAATTAAAGGCCATGATTATCACTGAAGAGCACAAATAGACCTGAAATAGAGGATGGATTTCTGCTCTGGTAGTGCTCAGAACACATGAATTATGCATAATAATAGATAATGATACCTCTCCTATAGAAATGAGTATAGTGAGGTGACTCAAGAGGAAACTTATCAACTTGTCTTTTAAATTTTTTAATTTTTTTCAGTAAGATTATTATATAACAGTTACAATGTAAGTTGCTCAATGGATTTTTAAAAGATTACTTTGAGTATTTTGAATATAAAAAAAAGTCTGTATAATAGATTTAAAAGAGCTATGACTACTCTATAGAGCAGTCAATGTTATTTTCTATAACTAAAAGTTGGAACAAAATATATTCCCAACAATTGAGTGATGAGTAAACAAACTATAGTCTGTGATTGTAATAGAAACATTAATAAAAGATAAATGATTATTAAGATTTCATTGAAACATGGAAAGACATGAAGTTTTGCAAAGTAGAAAATAAAACAGAAAATGTTTTGAGCATATTTAAATATTTTTAAAATTGTGCTCATTCTTCAATTGAGGTTCACAATTAAAATTGTAAGATAGTCTGAGTTTTCAGAAGTACTATCTATGCCTTATCCAGAGAAATTAGATTATTTTCTGAGATGTAATAATCACAGGCTAATGATGATGCACATGACAAAAATCATAGAATCAGATAACATAATTCAGTTCCTAAATACATTAAAAGTACTTATTAATGTTCTTTGATTCACAGCAAAAGGATCTGGGTTCAGAGCTCAGTTGGAGATACACACACAAACACACACATATGTATGTATGTATGTATCCACCTTGGTAACACCCTTTTTCTCTCCAAACATGAGTTTTTTGCTCTATAAAATAAAGGGATAAACATAGATAATGTTTAAGATCTTATCCGGTTCTGTGATTTGAAAAGTATAGAGAATGACCAATGGGAAATCTCCCTTTAACAATGCAATATTATTCATATAACTTGAATTCTGGGGGAATTATTAGAGAGAGAGGTTAAAAAGTAACTTGCCTGGTATTTGTCAGATTCAGCACATGATTCCAGTCTTTTTATCTTTGAGGTCAGCTTTTTTTTTTTTTTTTTTTTTTTTTTTGCCTGAGGCTGGGGTTAAGTAACTTGCCCAGGGTCATACAGCTAGCAATTGTTAAGTGTCTGAGAATAGATTTGAACTCTGGTCCTCCTGAATTCAGGGCTGGTGCTCTATCCACTGCACCACCTAGCTGCCCCTGAGGTCAAATTTCTAACCACTACACTGTGCTGCTTTTCAAATAGTTGTGAGCAAAAGAAATAAAAACTATCAATAATAACTTCAAAATATTCAAAATCACTAACAACTAGAGACATTAAAATTAAAGTGACTGATTCCCTAAACCAAAATCTATCAAACTAGTAAGATGGGCAAATTCATGTTTGATAGATTTTTGAATGACAGCAATGCTAAGTCATTGATGTGCAGTTCTAAATTCAGTTCAGTCACCTTAGAAAACAATTTAAATTTATGCAATAAAAGTCACTAAATTGCTTATACCTTTTCACTTAGTGATTCCATTATTAGAACTAAAGTCAAGGAAATTGTTGCTAGAAGAAAGTCTATATATATTTAAATGCTCATTGGAAAATTATTTGCTTTAAAAATGTTGTAAAGAAAATATATGCCCAACAATTGAGTGATGGGTAAGGAAATTATGGTCTATCAATGTAAAAGGAGATTTAATCAAAATAAATAATAATTATGAAGATTTCAGTGAAATCTAAGGACATATATGAAGTGTTGCAAAGTGAAGAAAGCACAGTCAAAATGATTATAATAATGGAATTGACATTCATGGATAAATGAATGAAAAAACAAATACTTATTATGCTCTTATTTTGTGACAGACACTGATTATGAAGATATAAACACAGGCAATCTATAGCAACCTAATCCTGAAGAAGCTTTCATTATAATAAGGAAATACCCATATAGAGCAAAATTTGGAAAGAATGGCAGGAAGAAGGGGAGCATTATGCAAGGAAGGATATGGCTTAGAGATGTCCAAGAAATGGTATGATAATCTGAGTACGAGTTGAGATAAAATCATCTCCCAATTCCAGAAAAGTCTGAAATTAATTATATGGAAGTAATTAGAGTGTTAGGGAAAAATAAAAGCTATAGAGATGGAGATAAAGATAGAAAGATTGATAAAGAGATGAGAAAGACAGACAGAAGGACAGACAGAAAAAGAGACAGAGATATTACTTTTGGAGATGTTGACTAGTCAAAGATATGGGGCATGGATTGTCTGCTCCTGAGTAAGAATTGAGTTTATGATAGAAAAGCAATTCTTGGAAATAAAAAAAAAAATTAGAGATTTCAGTCAAATTTGAGAAGAGATTTATGTTAAAGGTACTAATTAATCAATGTCTCTCTAGATTTGTATTTCAAATGTTCTGATCTGGGACAAGGAATTTCTCTGAAATAGAAAAGCATCTTCAGGAAAGTCTCTGAGAAACTTATTTAAATATCTAGGGAGAGGATAATAGAATAGTCATTCAATTTTGCTTCCTGTCCATCTGATAACCAGTAGTTTTTGAACCTGTCCCAAAACAAGAACAAATAAACAATCAAAAAATTATATCTGAAAACCTCTGGGATTTAAACTATAAAGCTCAATGGGAACACTCATTACTAGGGGGAGAATCCTGAGAAGATGGTGAAACAAATCAGAAAATTTCAAGCTTTCCAGATTTCCCCCAGAAATAGAGCAAAATTGTACCATAGAGAGAATATAGAGCAGTAGCAAAGATTGAACAGAACAGGGATTCTCCAGGGACAACCATGAAAAGAGCCAAAGAAAGATTCCAGGTTTGGGATTTTACTAGTGTGAAGTTTAAACACCTCCAAGCTAGTTCCACAGAAGCAACAAGCAGAGAGACCTAGGGCTACACTGGGTTCAGAGGTAGCCTCAGACTGAACAATAGAAACTTTCAATTCTTAAATATCCTGGGGAGTCAGGGGTCTGAGTCCAAAAAGACTGAGTGAACCTCTGTTGATAAGAAACTGATACCAGGTCCAGCTGTGCTGCTAAGATGCTACTCTGGATAAAAAGTAACTAGCATAGTCAGTAAGTGAAGAAACAGTGAGTCAGGGATGCTGCTAGGTTAAGGCACTTGTAGCAGGGTGAAGCTTTTGATTTAGAGTTCCCAAGTCAATGAGGAAAGCTGAAATGAAGTTAGACCCACCCCAGGATTAGAGAGGCTTATAGTCTTCATTAAAAAAAAAAATTAATAGGCAAAGAAAAAAGAAACCAACCATAGAAAATTGCTATAGGAATAGAAAAGGCCAAGGTTCAACTTCAGAGAAGGACAGTGAAATTAAAAAAAAAGGTTCTTCTGACCCAAAGAGTGCTGTTAAATGGATACCTACCCAGAAAGAATTTATAGAACTCAAAAAAGATTTCAAAAATCAAATGTGATTGAGAAAAAAAAAAAAACTAAAAAAATAACCATCTAAGAAAAACAAGACGAATATGAAAAAATTCAACCAAATAGAAAAGGAGATATAGAATGTTAAAGAAAAAAATTAGTTTTTGAAAATTAGAATTTGTCGAGGGGATAGCAATTGAAACCATAGCAAGAAATAACAAAACAAAATAAAAAAATAGAACAGAATGAGAAACATAAGAAAAACAACAAATCTGGGGAACAGATTGAGAAGAGAAAAATATAAGAATAATTGGATCACTTAAAAGCTTTGACTTAAAAAATAACTTTGACCTAATAATGCAAGAAATAATCAAATAAAATTGTCCTGGAGTTATAAAATATGAGAAGAAGGTAGAAATAGAAAAAAAAAAAATCCATTGATCACTTCAAACAGATCCTATATGGAAAACACATAGAAAGATTACTGTAAAATTTCAAAAAACCCAGATCAAAGAGAAAATTTATGAGAGAATATCAGACTAGTAAGATAGCATTTAATAGGTATAAACATCAAATGTTACATTTGGTTTCAAAAATTAGCCCAACAGTATAAAATTGTATTCAATTAGTAAACGATCTTCTGTTCATGGCTGACTATATACTAGATGCCATGTTAAAGAGAGTCAGAAACAGTTCTTGCTTTTAAGGAATTCATATTCTAATGGGGAAGATGAAATGTAAATAACTAGTTACATAGAAAATATAGGTAGAATAGATGGAGTATAAACTCAGATGAGACTATAATTGTAAATGAGGAGGCAGGGATGGGAGGAAATAAAAAATAGTCTTTTCTCAGAGAGATTTTAGCTAAATCTTGAAGGAAACTAGGGGAGCTAGGGTCAGATGAGGAAGGAGGGCATTCCATTCACAGAATACAATAAGTACAAAAGAATGGAAATGGATGATGCTATGCTATAGTCAGGTATGGTTGGTAGGTCAGTGCTGGTGGATAGATTATGTGGAATGAGATAAAGTACAAGAAGTTTACAAAGGTAGAAAATGGCCAGCTTATGAAGACTGTTAAATATCAAAGAGATGATTTTTTATATGATTGTAAAGGTAATATGGAACCTCTGGAAATTAGGGGAATTAGGTTAAATAGGGGAATACCACAATCAGGTTGATGTTTTAGAAAATATAATTTTTGTAATGGAGAATTAATTGAAGTGAGGAGAGACATGAGACATGAGGAAGGGGTACCAGCCAAAAAGTTATTTTAAAATTTTGTTAAGAGAAGAGGATATATATATATATATATGATATTGTAAAGATAGAAAAGACAACATTTGGCACCGGATTGGGTATGTCATGAGTGAGAAGGAAGTAAAAATGGAGAGTCATGAATATAATCTCTTATTATATATTCTTTCTTATAATGGAAATCCTCCTTGATGTTCTGCTGGGAACATGACAATGCTGTGTTTTGTTTTCCTCTCCTGCCTTTCTTGACCTGAGTGATTGGAAGTATGGAGGAGCCCTCAAGTAATAGGATTTTTGAAATAAGATAAATAGGTCTGGTTTGGATATGTCACTTTGATATGCCTAGGGGGTATTCAGATCAAGATATTTTTTTTAAAAAACAGTGATTCAGGGTTAGAACTCAGGCAAGAGACTAGGACCGATTACAGAGATCTGGCAATCATATGTATAGAGATGGTTATTGAACCCATGAAAAATGATGAAATCATCAAAGTTATGTGGTAGAAGGAGAAGAGAAGCGTCTTGGATAGAGCTTTAGGGGATACCCACGGTTAATGAGCATGGCACAGATGAAAAATTATCAAGACTGAAAAATGTGATTAGACAGAAGGAAAACCTATAAAGAATGAGAAACCCAAAGGGGAGAGAATATGAAGGAGGAAAAAGGATAAGCTGTATCAAATGCTGCAGGGATGTGAAAAGGAATCAAGATTTAGAAAAAGTCACTAAATTATACAGTTAAGGAATGAAAAGTATTTTTGGAGAGGGAAGTTTTCATTGGATGATGTGTTTCTAATGCAGATACTGAAAAAGAAACAAGTTTTAAAGAGTGAGAAAAGAGGATGGAGAAGTAATTATAGTAGATTACTTTCTCAAGGAATTTTGCTCTAAAATGAAGAAATAAAATAATATAAAAATGAAATAAAATAGCAGGATTAAATGTATTTATTTTAGGGTGCAAAAGACATGGATAGGCAAAAGAAAATGAACTAGTAGTTAGGGATAGACTGAAGAGAAAGAGTTGTGAGTTCTATTACCTTGTGTCAGTGCTGCGGGTTAGTGAGTATAAGTGATCATGAATATTTTAGTTCTATAGTAAATGGACCAATAGCAAGAATTATAAAGTGGTTCTCCCAATCCACCTTCATAATCCTACCCAAAAAATAAAGTAAGAAAGAAAAAGGAAAATAAAAAATTTCTACCAGACAAGAGCATAGTTGGATTTTAAATGATTTGAATGATCATATTGGAAAATTCATCATTAATGGTTTAATGTCAACTTGGAAGGACATCTCAGTGTAATGTTTCAAGAATTTGAATTTAGTTTTTAGCTATTCATCATTTTTATCAATACCTTAGAAAAATCATTAATTGAATGCTTATAGACGATGTCCATAGCATAAAGCGGGAAAATAGCACAATGCTTTTTGAGGTAGCCAGGATCTAAAAAGATTTTGATTAGCTAGAATGCCAGGTTAAAACCAATAAGATGACATTCAATGGGTAAAAAGACAAAGTGTTATATTTGATTTCAAAAATTAGCACCACAATTGCACAAATATAATTAGAATGAACTTTGAAAATGATCTGATGAGAGGATTCTTAGAAAATGGAGTTCAGAAAATTCCAAGCTTTCCAGATATTCCTCATAAACAAGATAAGATAATTCCTTAGAATGAACTTAAAATAGTTAAAAACAAACAAGGGTTGGGGCAGAACAGTACCTTGTGGGACAACCAGAGAAGATCCCAAGATACCAAGACAGAGAATTAGCTCATGTGAAGTATAAACACCCTAAAGCTAGAGTTGCTGAAGCAGCAAGTGGCTCTGGAGTTAGCTAGGTTGAGAGGTAGCCCAGAAGTTTTTACTTCCTGGACAGTATGGAGAGCCCAGAATCTGAACAGGGGAAGATGGAGGGAACTCCTTCTGCTGATAAGGGACTACAGGCTCAATTGTTCTGCCCAGATGTGGCCCTAGGCAAGAAAGAACCAACCGGTACCCCGTTGGTACAGAAGCAGTGGTACAGGGATGCTGCTAGCTGTGGATACTTACAGGAGAGTTGAGTTCTTGCTTTTGGTTTATGTCACAAGGGAGAACTTAAAAAGAACCAAAGGCCAAAGACACCATCCCCTACACCTCAAGACTAGAGGTGATTACATTAACAATCTCCATAAATATAAGATTTTAAAAATGAAAAAAAAAAGACCCTTGTCATAAAAACTTATTATAAGAATAGAGAAGACTGGAGTTTATCTTCAGAGAAGTTAAAAAAAAAGAAATCCCTCAGATATCCTGAAGAATAACATTAATCACCTGCCACAAAAAAATCCAAAGAACTAAAAATATTAAATTCAATGAGAGAGATTGAGGGGGGAAAAAGGACAATCCAAGAAAAACAAGATTATGAAAAGAAAGTCAATCAATTAAAAGAGGGATCCAGAATCTTAAGAAAATTTCTCCTTGAGACTTACATGAACTGATGCTGAGTGAAATGTGCAAAACCAGGAGATCATTATACATTTCAACAACGATACTGTATGAAGATGGATTCTGATTGAAGTGGATATCTTCAACATAGAGAAGATCTAATTCAGTTCCAGTTGATCAATGATGGACAGAAACAGCTACACCCAGAGAAGGAACACTGGGAATTGAGTGTAAACTGTTTGCACTATTGTCTTTCTACCTAGGTTACTTTTACCTTCTGAATCCAATTCTTACTGTGCAACAAGAAATTCAGTTTTGCACACATATATTGTATCTAGGATATACTGTAACACATTTAACATGTATGGGATTGCCTGTCATCTAGGGGAGGGGGTAGAGGAAGGGAGGGGAAAATTCGGAAAAGAAACGAGTACAAGGGATAATGTTGTTAAAAGAAATTACCCATAAATATGTACTGTCAAAAATTATGATTATAAAATTAATAAAAAAAAGAAAAATTCTCCTTGATTATTAGAATTGGGAAAGGGGAAGCCATTGCAGTTACAAGAGACCAATAAATAATAAAACAAAAATGTAAAGAATAAAAAAAAATAGAAAAGAATGTGAGACAATTCATAAAAAAATGAACTGGGGAATAGATCAAGAAGATAAAAAAATAAGTATAATAGGCCTATTTGGAAAATATGTTCAAAAAAGTAATCTTGATACAATAATACAAGAAATAATTAAAGAAAATTGTCCTAGAGTATTAGAATAAGAGGGGAAAGTAGAATTTTATTTTGAAAATCCACTGATCACACCTGAAAGAGATTCTATAAAGGAAAACTTACAGGAATATCATAGAGAAATTCCCAGTCCACTCAGGTCAAGAAGAAAATATGATGAGCAACAAGAAAAAAACAAATCAAATATAGGAGAGCCCCAATTAGAATCACAAAAAGACCTAGCAACTGGCTACATTAAAAGACCACAGGTCTTGGAACACTACATATCAAAGAGCAAAAGAACTGAGTTTGTGGCTGAAAATATCATACTCAGGAAAGTTAAGCATAATCCTGAATGAAAAAAGAACTGCTACTCAATGAATTGTCAGACTTTCAGGAATTTGTTGCAAAAAGACCTTAACTTAATAGAAAATTTGACATATAAGATCCAAGAGAAATACAATGTAAATATCAAAGGCTAATTACAAGAGCCTTATATGTGCAAATGTAAACCATATGTCTAAGATTGTCCTTAACAATTGGGAACTTCAAAATTGTGGTACAACTGTGCGTAGGGTGATTCTGAAAAAACAAACAAACAAACAAACAAACAAAAAAAAACACATAGGAAACACAAAAGACTAGATAGAAGAAGAGAGCTGATATTTCTGGAACTTTATTTTCATTAGGAATGAGGTAAAGAGGAAACAATACATATATATGTTTAGAAGGGTATAACAATCTCCTAAATTGAGAAAGAATAAGAGGATAAGGGGATAAGGAAGGGAAAAAAGAGAAGGGAGTGATTTTTTTTTTTAACAGGGATCCCTAATTATGCCAGAACAGGGTTAAAGACAAGCAATATATACATTTACAAGGGAATAAAATTATTCTAAATTTATAAAAAAAGAGATTAAGAGAATAAAATAAAGACAGAGGATATAGAAAGGTATGTAGATTAATGGCAACAGTATAAAGTGTGAAGATGAATAGAAATAGGATAAGGATAGGGAGAAATTAGAGAGGGATGCTGAGGCAGAGTAGGTTAAATATTAGGATAGAAAGCTAGCACTTGGAAGTAAAGCAGAGGAGTAAGGAGTGATAGGAAATAAGAAATATACTTAAACTTAATAATAAAGATTAGGAATAGAATTTTTAGCTAAAAAATCAAGGACAGTAATCATTCATCTCGGACAAAGGTAAAACTAAATATAAATTTAATCAAAAGAAAAAATAGAGAAACTGCATTGTCAGCCTTATTAATTAATATTATTTTAGACTATTAAAATTAACTAGACCGTATAAGTTGGAATATTGCTGTGGTATAGGAAATAATGAATTGGTAGTTTTAGAAAAATATGGGAAGATTTGGACTTAAGAAGAAAGATGTTATCTACCTTCAGAGAAACAGGACAAACAAGCATAGTATGGAATTACATAAGAGTATATGAATTATTATAAAATACTTTTTCATATAAAGTCAGTTAAACAATGAGAAAATATTAATTACTCATGGGTAGACCAAGTTAATAGAATATAAATGAGAATTCTACCTAAATTAACTTACTTATTTAGTGCCATATCAATCAAATTACTCAAAAATTATTTTATAGAGCAAGAAAAAAAATTATCTGAAAAAAGAAAAGATCAAGACTATAAAGGGAATTAATGGGAAAAAGCAAAGGATGGTGTCCTAGCAGTGCCAGACCTGAATATATATGTTATTCTCTCTTTGATCCAAAATCGATGATATTAAGCTTCAAACAATGCTAGTGCCCTGGCCCTCTTTCACTGTGTTCTAATAGGTTTTTTATCCCTCTTCATGTGATCTAATCTACCTCACCTGCCTTTCCTCTTTTCCTAGTACAATCCTTTTTCTACCTCCTAATTTCTTTTTTATATCATCACATCAAAGTCATCTTATACCCACATCCTCTGTCTATGTACATCCTTTCTAATTGCCCTAATAAAGATATGGATCTCGAGTTACAAATAAAATCTTCCATGTAGGGATATAAGCTGTTTAATTTTTAAGGAACATTATTTTTCTTTCCTGTTTACCTTTTTATGTTTCTCTTGTATCTTTTATTTGAAGATCAAATTTTCTGTTTAGTTCTGGTCTTTTCATCTGAAATGATTAAAAGTCCCCTATGTGGGAATATCCAATTTTTTTAATCTTGAAAAATTATGATCAATTTTGCTGTGTAGTTGATTCTTAGTTTTAATCCAAGCTCCTTTGCTTTCTGATATACCATATTCCAGGTCCTTTGATCCTTTAAGGTAGAAGTTGATAAGTCATGTACAAGACTGATTGTGGCTCCTCAATACATGAATTATTTCTTTCTGGCTGCTTTCAATCTTTTCTCCTTAATCTGATAATTCTTGAATCTAACTACAATATTCCTTGGAATTTTCATTTTGGGGTCTCTTTCAAGAGATAAATTTCAGGTAAATTCTTTTAATGATATTACCCCTGGGTCTAGGAAGTCAGAGTAAATTTCCTTAATGATTTCTTGAACATATTGTCCAGGCTCTTTTTGTGATGATGTTTTTCAAGGTAACCTAAAAATTCTAAGTCATTTCTCCTGGATCTATTTTCCAGGTCAGTTGTTTTTCCAATGAAATGTTTTACATTTATTTTCTTCTATGTTTTCAATCTTTTAATTGTATTTGACTGATCTTTGCAATCTCATAATTAGCTTCCATTTTTAGTTTTTAAGGCATAATTTTCTTTAGTTTGCTTCTGTATCTCCTTTTCCATTTGGCTTTTTTTTTAAACATTTTTTTTTGCTTCAGTCAGATTTTGTCATTCCCTTTCCAAGCTGTTGATTCTTTCTTGCATACCTTTCATTTCTTTTCTGAATTTTCATTCTACCTCTCTTATTTGACTTTTAAAAATCCTTTTTGAGCTCTTTAAAGAAGCTGTTTGTTGTTTTTTTTTTGTACTTGAGACCATCACATGCTTCTTTGAGGTTTCATATGTCATCATTTTATACTCTTATGAGTTGATGTTTTGAAACTCTTTGTCCCCATAGTAGGTTTCTATGATGAAGGTCCTATTTCTTGTTCTTTTTGTTTTTCTTGTTCTTGTTGTTATTATTGTTCTTCTCCTCCTTCTCCTTCTCCTTCTTTTTCTTACTTCTTTTCCTTCTTCTTCTTCTTGCACAAGCAGAGACAAGCTTCACTGTCTCAATTGCATGGCCTTCATCTCAAGAATATACTAGTGCTGGTATCACAATCTATTTTCCTTAAATATTATGGATACTCACAACTTTGTATGATTATGCCAAAGCAATCAGCTCTGCTGATGGTAACCACTTTCTTTTTTTATTTAATTTTTTTAAAATTAATTTTATAATTATAACTTTTTTGATAGTCCATATGCATGGATAAATTTTTTACATTATCCCTTGCACTCCCTTCTGTTCCAAAATTTCCCCTCCTTCCCTCCACCCCCTCTCCTAGATTACAGGCAGTCCCATACATGTTAAATATGTTATAGTATATCCTAGATACAATATATGTGTGCAGAACCGAATTTCTTGTTGCACAGGAAGAATTGAATTCAGAAGGTAAAAATAACCAGGGAAGAAAAACAAAAATGCAAACAGTTTACACTCATTTCCCAGTGTTTCTTCTCTGGGTGTAGCTGATTCTGTCCATCATTGCTCAGTTGGAACTGAATTAGATCTTCTCTTTGTTGAAGATATCCACTTCTGATGGTAACCACTTTCATAAGCCATGGTGCATTAGAATTATCTCAGGGATATTTGTTAAGGGAAGGAATATCTGTGGTCTTTCCTTCCTAATGCCCCTTTCTCCCTACTATACTAATATCTTGCCTTCCCTAACCCTTGCTTCAAGCTTATCAATATTTGTCCTCTGAATGTCATAATCTTTATATATTTTCATCACTCTTTTCTCTTTTCTGCTGCTATGACTTTCTTTTCCTCAGCCCACTCCCCACTGACCGAAGGATTTAGTCACATTGTTGAAAAATAGCAAATGTTTCCCATCACAGAAAAGCTTTATTGATATAGTCAGTAGGAACAGCATTCAAGAAACAGATTGGCTAGGCACAAGCCAAGTGTTTGCTGATAGCTCATTAGTCCCAGATGCTCAGATTGTATACTTGACATTAGATCTGGCAGATTTTGTGGCAAGACATACATTGTGTAAACTTCAGTTAGTTCCAAGGTGTTGTTCTGGAGTCTGATAGTGTTTTGTTTGTCAGTCTGAAGGGCTGAGAAGTTTAAAGTATAAATGACAGCCCCCCTCATTTAAAAGTGGCCTTGTAAACTGTCCTCATTACTTAAGACTTCTTAAGAGAGCCTCCACTTTTATTCTGCTAAGTCTAGACTGACATTCAGACTTTGGTTATGGAAGTGAGTGATTTTGGTTAAATTCATTCTATAATATCAGAGAGATTAAAAATGAAGATAGAGAGAGAAGAAGAAGAAGAGAGAGGGGAGAGAGAAAGAGGGAAAGAGAGGGAGGGAGGGATAGAGGCAAACATACATACAGAGGCAGAAAGAGAATAGTCATATTAATAATAATTGACATTTGCATTCTCCTTTATGGGTGTTGCCACATTTAATACTGAAAACAATCTTTGAAGTACATAAATATCTACCCCATTAAAAAAAGATACTGAGACTTAGACTATGACTTGTCATGATTACAGAGTTTGAGTATTGATTTCTCTTTTTGATTCCAGGTTCTCTTTTCATGTGTCCCTCATGCTCTAGGGCAGGATTCAGGAAAACCTGTGTTTAAATCAAGCTTAAGTTACTCATTATCTTTGTGATCCTGGGTAAGTCATTTGAATTCTCTTTTTCCTTCAGTTTTCTCAAGTATAAAATGAGGAAATAATAGCAATTGTTTCCCAGGGTTGTTGGGTGGATGAAATAATATATTATTTATAAAGCACTAAGCACATAGTAGGTGCTATAGAAATATTACCTATTATTATTATTAATTGCTTGGCTGGTAGCAATTATATTAGAACTTGTCTTTGTCTGTAAACTGCCTTCCCTCATATTTTCTGAGTTTCTAAGTTCTTTTTGTTAAAGCCAAACTCAAATTCTTTCTTCAATGAAGCCTTTTACTATCCCATTTCAGTCTTAGTAATCCTTCTACCTCTTGGGCTCTTGTAGATTTTATGTTTCTAATTATTCATTTTTTGCTTAGAATATGATGCTCAGTATTTGTTATGATATGGCTGATCATCATTTACATCCTTTATATTATTCTTAATCCTGTGTCTAACATAGGACCTTGCCACGTAACTTCATTCAATACTTTTAAGTATCTATGATTTTCTTCCTCTTCCAGCATAGCTCAAACCCCACTACGATTTAACAATCTTCATAAGTTATAATGGAGGAATTTTTTTTTTCTGATGACAATCTGATCCTATAGTCATGATCCTACTCTCATTTAACTAAGCTAGTTAGATGGCAAACATATGACCACTTACTTTTCATATCTGAAACTTTCTTATCTTGATAGAACTGGTCATACCTTGAGCCCTTCTGCCCAAGAGTTTGACAAACCGAGGGCTATCTCACACTATGAGGAGGAATTAGGAGATTAATTTGATGGTGGTTTCCCATAAATAATAAATGTTTACTGATTACATCTCTCAAAAATGATAATTTAATTTCTACATATAAAGACTGAGTTTTCAATTAAGAACTGGAGGAAACAGAAACTAGCATGTACACAAGAAAGAAATAGAGATTTCCCTTCATTGGTTGGTAAGTACCACCTTAAATTAGAGATTCTTGATCTGAGGTCTGTAAATTTGTTTCTCTCTTAAAAATATTTTGATAGATATATTTTATTATATTTGCTTTCATTGGTAATCTTGCATTTACAAACATCATTTGGAGACTACACTGATACTTTTTTTAAAATGTCAAAAACCACTGCTTTAGTAGGTTATCTGTCCTAGAGGGCTCCAGAGATCCTTCCTTGGGTCTATCATGTTTAAAAAATATTTTGAATGAAGATTAATATAGTATAATTATCAGACTTCTTGAAAGCATGAAACTTAAATTGAAAGATGACAAAATAGATGACAAGATCTAAAACCAAAATAAAATTGGCACTATAGAGTGAGAGGAAGAATGTGATTTAATAATATGAAGTAACAACAGAAATAAAATATTCATGGTTAGACTCTCTGAGACTGTTAGTAATTTTAATTTGAGCCAACAATGTCTCTTAGAAAGCTAATGTTTAATTCCATGTCTCTTAGAAAGTTAATACTTTAATTCCAAAAGACTTGTGATTGGAAGAATCATCCACAACCAGAGAGAGAACTGTGGAGACTGAATGTAGATCAAAGAATAGGATTTTCACTTTGCGTTGTTGTTGTTGTTGTTTATTTACTTGTTTTTTTTCTCTTTCTTGTTTTATTTCCCCTTCAATTTAATTTTTCTCACACATGAATATGGAAATAATTATAGAAGAATTGTCTTATGTTTTATCTATATTGGTTTGCTTGCTATCTAGAGAAGGGGGAAAGGAGGTAGGAGGGAGAAGAAATTGAAATACAACATTTCAGGTAAATTTTGAACACTATCTTTGCATGCATTTGGAAAAGTAAAAAGGAATTATTAAAAAATAAAGCTAAAACATTAAAAGAGGTATAGCACATAGCCCATGGAGTAGAAGAATTTATGATGATGCTAAACTCTGTACTGGTCAGGACATACTGGGATACTGTGTTCAACTCTAGTATGATATTTTTTTAAAAACCAAACAAACTAAAATATCTATTCACTCACTTAACAAGCATGTTCATAAGATGTTAACCTAGATAGTAAGTGTGCTAGAAAATATACTATATGAGAATTGAATGAAAGTACTGGAAAATTTGAATCTGGAAAAGAAAAGACTTAGTGGGAATTGACAATTATCTTCAAGTAACTTAAAAGTTTGTGAATTTGAATAACAGTGATAACAATAATAATTGCAAACATTTTACATATTCTATATGTGCCAATTGTATTAAGAGCTTTACAAATATTATCCCATTCCATCTTAACAATAATCATGAGTCATTATTATTATCCAATCCAATAAGTATTTATTATATACCTACTATGTGCCAAGTTCTATGATAAATATTGGATATACAAATTAATAAAAAGAAAAATTGTCCTTAATGGAGCTTACAATCTAAAGGACAAAATAGTACACAAAAGAAGGAAGGAAAGGGGGTGGATAGAAGGCCTCTTCTTTCCTTGAATTGAAACCAGTCAGTGCAGTAGATAAAAAGCAGGATGAGCTAAATTTAGTTTCTATCCTATACACAGGAAAGTATTGGGAAGAGTATGGTACTTTGTCCTACATTCCTTTATTGAGAGCAGAACAGGCTGAAGAAGGTAACATTAATTTAGGCTTCACTTAGCAGCATATTGGTGAGTTCATAAGTAATATGCTTATCTCAAGAGGTTTAGCTTGTTTCATGGAGTTGAAACCAATTAGAAAAGGAGATATGAAGTGAAATAATTTTTAAAACATTTATATTATATATATATATATATATCCTAAATTTAAAATATATATACAAATATATATGCATATATTTGCATTTATCCATTCATACATTTATATATACATATGTGCATATATTTATTTATATATAAATATGTATTTACATACACACATATAAATATATCTTAAATTTTCAGATGAAACTACTGAGGCAAAAATGATGTGTTATGGGTCAGATAACTAGTATTTGAGCTTGAATGAGTGCTCTATCTAGTGTACGACCCACCTATTTCAGTGTTAAAAAGAGGTTAGACTTATTCTGTCCAGGTATATATTTCTAGAAACAGATGAATAGAAGCTACTGAGATGGAAATTCTTTGAAGTCAGGAAGTTATAATTATGATAATAATAATTATTATTATTATTAATATTATTATGTCTGTGTACCTAGTGCTTTGTTCTGGGCTTTATATATAACAAGAACATGATAAATGTTTGTTAAAATGAAGAAAAGAAGTCAGCAGTTATTGACTGAGCATATATTTTGTGCTCAAAAGAATTTAAATGCAATCAAAAATGAACATTTATTGAATTCTACTATAAATAAGACTATTTTAGAAATCGGTAAATCAAACAGTGCTATTTAAAATCAATTAAAAAAAGACATTTATTAACATTTTACTATGCATAAGGAGCTATGCTAGATGTTAGAAGAGATACACAAATAATGAAGTAAGATATAACCCTGTCCCTGATTTTTTTTTAATTGTTTAGCAGAGTGCCTGATAGATAGTATAAAGTACTTGCTTAGAGAATGCTTGTTGGTTTGACATAGAAAGCTCTGATTCAGAGCAGAATGTTTTATTATAAAAAGATGAAACAGTATATATAAATATATGATTTACTTTTTAAAAAGCTTGTAGATAATCATAAAGCGAAACATTCATTATATATATTTAATTATGGATTTATTTATTTTTAACAAACATAGCTTTATGAATCATATTGGGAGAGAAAAATCAGAACAAAAAGGAAAAACCAATGGAGAGAAAAAAAAAAGCAGAAAAGAGAGTGAACATTGCATGTATTGATTGACATTCAATCTCTGTAGTTCTCTTTCTGGATGCAGATGGCATTTTCTATCCAAAGTCTATTGGGATTGCCTTGAATCACAGAACCACTGAGAACCAAGTCTTTCAGAGCTGATCATCACATATTCTTGCTGTTATTCTGTACAATGTATTCCTGGTTCTGCTTGTTTCATTCAGCCTCAGTTCATTTAAGTCTTTCCAGGCCTTTCTAAAATCAACTTATTCATCATTTTTTATAGAACAACAATATTCCATTACTTTCATATACGATAACTTGTTGAGCCGTTACCCAGTTGATGGGCATCTACTCATTTTCCAATTCTTTGCTACCACAAAAAGAGCTAATGCAAATATTTTTTGCACACATGGGTGTTTTCTTCTCCTTTTATGATTTTCTTGGGATAAAGACTCAACAGTGGCACTGCTGGGTCAAAGCACATGCACAGTTTTATAGCCTTTGGACATAGTTCTAAATTCAGAATGATTGGATCAGTTCACAACTCCAGCAACAATGCATTAGTGTTAGTTCTCCTATATCAATTCCAACATTTATCATTATCTTTTCCTGTCATCTTAGCCAATCTGAGAGGTGTGAACATTCATTATACTTTTTTGATATTTAAAAGAATTCCTGATCTCATTGTAAGGGAATAGATACCCTTCCATTTATATACATTCTCCCACTCCTCTGTCTCTGTCCCTCCATATACATGTATACACAAAAATGTGGAAAGAGATGTATATGTATGTATATATGTGTATGTATGTGTGTGTGTGTGTGTGTGTGTGTGTGTGACTTATTGGGCTAGCTTTATATATATCTGCACTTCTTGTTCATTCTCTAAATCTATAGCTACAACTGTAGCTGCATTTTTGTTTAAAAAAAAAACTATATAGTTGCAAGAAGAAATAGACTGTAAAACTATAATAGTGGGAGATCTCAACCCTTGCACTCTCAGATTTAGACAAATCAAACCACAAAACAAATAAAAAAGAAATTTAAAAAGTAAATAGAACATTAGAAAAACTAGGTATGATAGACCTTTGGAGAAAACTGAATGGTGATAGAAAGGAATATACTTTCTTCTCAGCAGTTCATGGAGCCTATACAAAAATTGACCATATATTAGGACACAAAGATCTCAAAATTAAATGTAGGAAGGCAGAAATAATAAATGCCTTCTTCTCAGATCACAATGTAATAAAAGCTACATTCAGTAAGAAGTTAGGGGTAAATGGACCAAAAAGTAATTGGAAACTAAATAATCTCATCTTAAAGAATGACTGGGTGAAACCGCAAATTATAGAAACAATTAATAATTTCACCCAAGATAATGACAATGATGAGACATCATACCAAAATCTGTGGGATGCAGCTAAAGCAGTAATAAGGGGAAATTTTATATCTTTAGAGGTTTATTTGAACAAAATAGAGAAAGAGAAGATTAACGAATTGGGCCTACAACTTAAAAAGCTAGAAAAAGACCAAATTAAAAAACCCCAACCAAAAATCAAACTTGAAATACAAAAATTAAAAGGAGAAATCAATAATATTGGAAGTAAAAAAAAAAAAAAAAACTATTGAATTAATAAATAAAACCAAGAGTTGGTTTTATGAAAAAGCCAATAAAATAGATGAACCTTTGGTAAATCTGATCAGAAAAAGGAAAGAGGAAAATCAAATTGTTAGTCTTACAAATGAAAAGGGGAATCTTTCCACCAAATGAAGAGGAAATTAGAGAAATAATAAGGAGTTACTTTGCCCAGCCTTATGCCAATAAATTTGATAATTAAGTGAAATGGATGACTTTCTCCAAAAATATAGGCTTCCTAGATTAACAGAGGAGATAATTGCTTAAATAGTCCCATTTCAGAAAAAGAAATAGAACAAGCTATTAATCAACTCCCCAGGAAAAAATTCCCAGGACCTGATGGATTTACATGTGAATTCTACCACACATTTAAAGAAAAATTAGCCCCAATGTTATATAAACTATTTGAAAAAATAGGGGATGAAGGAGTCCTACCAAACTCTTTTTATGACACAGACATGGTACTGATACCTAAACCAGGTAGATTGAAAACTGAGAAAACTTAATGAATATTGATGCTAAAATCTTAAATAAGATATTAGCAAAAAGACTTCAGAAAATCATCCCCAGGATAATACACTATGATCAAGTAGGATTTATACCAGGAATGCAGGGCTGGTTTAATATTAGGAAAATTATTAGTATAGTTGACCATATTAATAATCAAATTAATAAAAACCATATGATCATCTCAATAGATGCAGAAAAAGCATTTGATAAAATCCAACATCCATTCCTACTAAAAATGCTTGAGAGTATAGGAATAAATGGACTATTCCTTAGAATAATCAGGAGCATATATTTAAGGCCATCAGTAAGCATAATATGCAATAGAAATAAACTGGAACCTTTCCCAGTAAGATCAGGAGTGAAACAAGGTTGCCCACTATCACCATTACTATTCAATATAGTACTAGAAATGCTAGCCTTGGCAATAAGAGCCGAGAAAGAGATTCAAAGAATTAGAGTAGGAAATGAGGAAATCAAACTATCACTCTTTGCAGATGACATGATGGTATACTTAGAGAACCCCAAAGACTCTGCTAAAAAGCTATTAGAAATAATTCAGAATTTTAGCAAAGTTTCAGGATACAATATAAATGCACATAAATCCTCAGCATTTTTATATATCACTAGCAAAATGCAACAGCAAGAGATACAAAGAGAAATTCCATTCCAAACAAATGTTGAGTGTATAAAATATTTGGGAATCCATCTACCAAAGAATAGTCAGGAATTATGTGAGAAAAATTATGAAACATTTGCCACAAAAATAAAGTCAGATTTAAATAATTGGAAAGACATTCAGTGCTCTTGGATAGGCCAGGCGAATATAATAAAGATGACAATACTCCCCAAACTAATCTATTTATTTAGTGCTATACCAATCAGACTCCCAAGAAACTATTTTAATGACCTAGAAAAAATAACAACAAAATTCATATGGAAGAATAAAAGGTCGAGAATTGTAAGGGAACTAATGAAAAAAAAGTCAGATGAAGGTGGTCTAGGTGTACCTGATCTAAAGCTATATTTTATAGCAGCAGTCACCAAAACCATTTGGTATTGGCTAAGAAATAGACCGGTCGATCAGTGGAACAGATTAGATACAAAGGACAAAAAAGGGTACATCTATAGCAATCTAGTCTTTGACAAACCCAAAGATACCAACATTAGGGATAAAAATTCATTATTTGGAAAAAACTGTTGGGAAAACTGGAAATTAGTATGGCAGAAATTAGATATGGATCCACACTTAACACCATATACCAAGATAAGATCAAAATGGGTCCATGATTTAGGCATAAAGAGGGAGATAATAAATAGATTAGAGGAACAGAGGATAGCCTACCTCTCAGACCTGTGGATGAGGAAGGAATTTATGACCAGAGGAGAACTAGAGAGCATTATTTATCACAAAATAGAAGATTTTGATTATATCAAACTAAAAAGTTTCTGTACAAACAATACTAATGCAAACAAGATTAGAAGGGAAGTAACAAATTGGGAAAATATTTTTAAATTTAAAGGTTCTGATAAAGGTCTCATTTCCAAAATATATAGAGAACTGACCCTAATTTATAAGAAATCAAACCATTCTCCAATTGATAAATGGGCAAAGGATATGAACAGACAATTCTTAGGTGATGAAATTGAAATTATATCCACTCATATGAAAGTGTTCCAAATCACTACTGATTAGAGAAATGCAAATTAAGACAACTCTGAGATACCACTACACACCTCTCAGATTGGCTAAGATGACAGGAACAAATAATGCTGAATGTTGGAGGGGATGTGGGAAAACTGGGACACTGATACATTGTTGGTGGAGTTGTGAAAGAATCCGGCCATTCTGGAGAGCAATCTGGAATTATGCCCAAAAAGTTATCAAACTGTGCATACCCTTTGATCCAGCATTGCTGCTATTGGGCTTATATCCCAAAGAAATACTAAAGAGGGGAAAGGGACCTGTATGTGCCAAAATGTTTGTGGCAGCCCTTTTCGTAGTGGCTAGAAACTGGAAAATGAATGGATGTCCATCAATTGGAGAATGGTTGGGTAAATTATGGTATATGAAAGTTATGGAATATTATTGTTCTGTAAGAAATGACCAGCAGGACAAATACAGAGAGGCTTGGAGAGACTTACATCAACTGATGCTGAGTGAAATGAATAGAACCAGAAGATCGCTGTACACTTCAACAACAATGATAAATGAAGATATATTCTGATGGAAGTGGATATCTTCAACATAAAGAAGATCCAACTCACTTCCAGTTGATCAATGATGGACAGAAACAATTACACCCAGAGAAGGAACACTGGGAAGTGAATGTAAATTGTTAGCACTACTGCCTATCTACCCAGGTTACTTATACCTTCGGAATCTAATACTTAATGTGCAACAAGAAAATGGTATTTACGCACATATATTGTATCTAGGTTATATTGTAACATATGTAAAATGTATGGGATTGCCTGTCATCAAGGGGAGGGAGTAGAGGGAGGGAGGGGATAATTTGGAAAAATGAATACAAGGGATAATGTTTTTTAAAAAATTACTCATGCATATATACTGTCAAAATTATAAATAAATATCTTGATTTGGTTCAAAAAAAAAAAAACTATATATCCATTTTTGTTTTAATATCTCTGTCTGTATCCATGATAGTCCATTAATGTAGATACAGCCTGGAGTTTTTGTTATGGAGATTCTTTTTTATCCATTTTGTTATTCAAGTACAAGTGATTAAATCCTTCCCTGTTATAGTGGAATCTGCCAATAATACAATATCAAATATTTCTAAATTTGTGTCTTTCTAAACTTACACTGGGTTTCTCTGATGTGCCTTTTGAAACTCATTGTTATGACTTGGCATCAAACTTCTAATATAAATTAGGAAAACCATATAAGTTTAAATTCTGAGATGTTTCCTACTTTCATAACTTCTTGTGAAGTCTATCATATTTTTTAAAGGTGTTATTACCATTTTTTTTTTTCAGTTTCCTTCTCTAACTCTAAAACAAAACAAAACAAGCAAAAAAAAAAAAAAGTCAGCTTTGGAAAAATGGAAAAACATAATGTTTTGAGTACCTTTAAAATTATGTTTCTTTTCTATGTTTCTTCATGAAAGAAAGTACTGAGTGAACTAACATAAATCCTATGATATTATTGCTAATACCTTATAAATCATTACATTTAGTACAATTTTATAGATATAAAAGCAGTCTCAGTTTGTTGAAATAACATGCCCACTGTCATAAAATCGTTTTTTAGTAGACCTAGAACTAGAATCCAGATCTATTAATTTTCAATCTAGCCTCTTTTCCATTAACACTATTCTGTGAACAACAACTTATTGCTTACCAATACATACCAGGAGCTGGAGTTCACTTCTTTAAATGCCCAGGCTATGACCTCATTATCTTTACTTTAAGAAGAATGGGAATGTTGTCATGACAACCACAGGAGAAAGAGTTTAGGCAGTAGAATTATATATAGTACAGAACTTTTTCACTCTTTGGTCCTATTTGCAATTGTGGAAATTTGTTTGGAATCTTAGGTTCTCTGAAAATGTTGACAAATAGGTTTCTTTTATCCTACAAAGGATGACCTGGTTGATACAGGAGACTTTTCACCTCATACCTTTGAGTTTTGTTTCTGATTTGATCAAAACAATTTAGTAAATAATTAGTTCACTCAATTTGCTTTTAGATTGAGACCTCTGGGATTAAGTTCACACACTTCACTATGCAAGTTGCATCTAGAATTCACCACTTTTCTAGAAAGTAGTTATCTCCCAAAGTTTTGTATTTGCTTATCATTTCAATTAATTATTCAAATAGATAGTCTAAAGGGTAAATGGGAAGCAAAACATGTTCTCCTAATTTTGTAGGTTTAGGCATCTAACCTAATAAGGTGAAGAAGGATAGCCATTTTTTTAGTGGAAGTATTTAATTATGGGATAGTATTGTATGTCCATATGGACATATGCCATTAAAACTAGTTGAATCAAAAGATTAGGTGGTTTCGTATTTCTTTATTCATTTATTCCACTATTTTAAAAAGCCATGGTGAATATACCCTGGATAATGTCTTTTGAGAAAATGATGGTTATTAAAGTGGGATGATGGTACTCTTATGAAATTTCCCTGATAAGTCATGGACAACATGCAGAAACATTGCCATTTGCAGATGAAATCTACTCAATTTCCTGGAACCATTTAGGGCCATTTAAAACCAACTGCTGTGTCAACATACTTTGGAAGAGGACTGATAGTAATGCAAATGTTAATCTTTGCTTCTGACTCCAGCTAGGCTAAATAAATCAACCTTTGCACAAATGGGAACTGGTTTTTTGCCTCTCTCAGCCTTCATGTTCATTTCTAGCCATCTTATCTAAAAAGTACCTTATAATAGGTCCATTGTGTTATTTAATCTGTTTATTAGTAAGGTGGTATTTGCCTCTGAATCATCCTAAAAGACTCTTCAGATCTGAGCAGCACTCAATTACCCATTTGCAAATCAACATGTCTATCTGCAAATGAGCAAGTTTCCTTCTATGGGCTATAACAAAAATGCCAAGTTAGTTTTCTGATTTTTTAATCCTGAATGTCAGCAGAATTTAAATAAAATAAGTGAAAAATAGTACCTCTACGTGATATGCTAATGGTTGAAACTATCCTAAATTAATGTTTTAATACATTTAAGGAGACTTTAATTATTTTTTAGGAGTTCTGAAATAGTTGATTGCAAAGTGTTTCCTTCTCTTGCCAGGGCAATTCCTCAATAATAATAATAGGTATATTTCACAGAAATATTTGCACCAATGCTCATGCAATAAATTGCTCTGTTTTGTAGAACACTTATGTTAGATTCCCCCTTTCTACTCATGTGCATAGCTCTTGACCTTAGAGAAATTATACCAGCCTCTGGGCTTAACTTTGTCTATTTTCCTTAAAGTTGGTGTATTCGTAAAATGGTCTATAAAACTCCTAGTGTTCCTTAACATCAATTGACTATCCAGAACTAGTTGGTTACCTGGATTCAGCTAGCTGTGTGTATGATTCAGTTACCTAAGTGAGGCAGTAAATAAGTATTTATTAAGCATTTACTATATTTCAGATACAGTACTAAGCAGTGGGGATATAAAGAAAGTTTAAAGAGTTTCCTGATCTCATAGAGGTGATAGTTTAATGGAGGATCCAGCATGCAAATAACTATAAAATTACATCAACTATACAAACAAGATATACACAGGGTTAATTAGTGGACAGGGACTAGCATTAAAGGGGAACTGGTAAATGGAAGAAGGGGTTTTAGTTGAGACTTGAAGGAAACCAGAAAGCAAAGATGAAAAGGGAGAATAGGCATGAGGAACAGTCACTGAAAATGCCCAGACTAGGGAGATGGAGTAACTTATTCAAGGAACAGGAAGGAGGTTGATGTAACTGAACAACAGAATAATTAAGGGAATTTTAGTTGTTAGAAGACTGGAAAAGAGAAACATTTCATAGAGTTGTAAATAGGTCTAGGTCTACCTAATGGAAGAAATAAATTGTTCCCCTATACTTAATAATTATTTTGTTCACTTAATATCTTTGTAAAAGCACCTTCTAATTCTTTTTCAAGAAGACTCTAGACTCATAAACTTTTAAAAGAGATTTTCCCTGGAGTTCTATTATGTGGTAGGTATAATAAACCAGTAAAGGTGAGGGAAATAAAATAAATGCTTGATCTTCCCTGTTTGAGATCAGACTCTACCAAAATGAATGTACTTAATAAGTATTTAATAAATTCTTATTGATTGATTGATAAATTAACAATGTATTTTTTCTGTGAAAACGTTGAACTAATCATAGAAAACTAATCATTAGAAGCTTAGCAAATAGGAGATGAATTCTTTTGGGAAGCATAGATACTTTTGCAAACTCTGAGCTAAATTACTCAGGTATGGTGAGAGAGTATACACAATAGCAAAATTACAGGCCCTCCAAGTAAATACAATAGTTAAAATAAAATAGATACTAGAGTAAATCGAATAGAACAAGAATAAATGCTAAATAGAAAAAAAATATGTGATATTCTAAATTTTACTGGTGTTTTATAGACTTGGTTTCCTTTGTCTAGACAATTGAACCACCTGACTTGGGGATTAGATCTTTTCCCTCTTTTTCCTCTTTAGATTATGCATTTCAACACTTTTGGGTTCAAGTGCCCTACTATTTATAAAAGAGAAAATGTGATAATAAAAGTTTTGCAACTAAAGATAATAAACCAGACTTGCTAATTAAAACTATAATGAAGAAGAGTAATAGAGCCATTTGCATAACTAGGTGGTACTGCCAATGAAGGATCATTAGCAAGGACAATTCCCAGCATGTCCCCACAGTTGGAACCCTTATGAGGGTCATATTTTTTCACCCTAATTTATAAAATTAGAAAAAAAATTATAATGCAGGCATCCAGAGATAACTCTGGAAGTACAATCTTTTGCTTGACTTCCTATCCTCACCATTATCTTGTTCTACTCAAGTTTACCAACCTCTTTTCCCGAGATAGCCTCAGCTCTGATCAAGCCTAACCCTCTGTGTATCTCACATCATGCACATAATTGCCTCCATGAGTTTTTATTATGAAGTTTCCCATTTTCCCCCGTCTCAGTTATATATTTCCAATTCTTTCCCTACGCAAATTTTAGTCATCCTTTACACTCCAACTCAGATCCACTTTCAGTGTGGTATAATACAAAAATAAAATAAAATAAAAATAAAATAAAATAAAATAAAAAAAACAAAAACCCTTAGATTTGGATGAAAATATCTGGATTGAAATCCTAACTCTGGTATTCATCAACTATATGAACTTAAATAATAGTCACTGTGAGTTTCTCATTCTTCATATGTTTCAATTGCTGCCCAGGGAACACTTTCTTCTACAAGGTATTTAGGCTTAGGAGTCTAACAAACTGCATTCATTACTGAATACAGGAACCTGACCTCAAAGATAAAAGTTCAAGTTTCTCTTTACCTCTCCTTATAGTCACTGGAATATTATGTTTCCACCTTAGTGGAGAACTCCAGAGAAATATGTTAACAAAGGTTAAGTATGGCTTATGTCTAAGATCTTCCCTAAAGAGAGATTAGTAAGGTTGCTTTAAGAAAGATATTAAATATAAATAATAATAATAACAAAGTAATCAGATATAGGAAAACTATATCTTTACCAAGTAGACTTGAATCAGTTCTCAGGTCTATTAACTATTTGTGTTTTCTCATATCCCTTTCAACATTTATCATTTTCCATTTTTGTTAACTTTGACAATCTAATGGGTGAGAGATAGAGCTCAGTTTAATTGTTATTTCTTTCATTATTAGTGATTTGGAGAATTTGTTAATATAATTATTTAAAGCTTGTTATTTCTTCCCTTGAATAATTTTTGTTTATATGATTTGACTATCAGAAGGAAAATAACTCTTTCTTAAAATTTTGAATCAGCTCCTTACATATCTTGAAAATGAGACCTTTATCAGAGAAACTTGCATAAATGTTTTCCCTCAAAACTGTTTCCCTTTCAATCTTGGTTGAATTAGTTTTGTTTATTCAAACAACCACCACCACCACCATTACATACCAAATTGTCTACTTTATTATCTTTGTTCTTCTCTCTATCTTGCTTAGTCATAAATTTTTCTCCTATCCATGGATCTGAAAGGTAATTTATTCCTTAAACATCTTTTTTATGATATAATTCTTTATGTCTAACATGAATCTATTTGGAACACATATTGGTATATGGTGTAAAATACTGGCCTAAATCTAATTTGTATCAGATTGCTTTTCAATTTTTCTAGCCATTTTTTTTCCTTACATAAATAATAACTATATTCTCCAGTAGCAGCAAACATAGTTTTTTTTATCAAATTTTAGACTACTGTGCTTTTTTGCTATATAAATATTTATCTCAGGATCACTATTTGGTCATCCATATTCAGGGAAAGTAGTACAAAGCCTCAGAGGCAGTGAGTGACTTAAAGTCTTGTCTCTAGAATGATCTTAGACTCTTAATACATAAGTGATCTTTGGCAAATCATTTAGCTATTTTTAAAGTTCCTTTATTTTTAAAATTAAAAGATTGGATTAGATTATCTTTAAGTTTCTTTCCCATTTTAAATCTATTATTCTAAAATTCTAAGTTTCAAAAAAGTTTTTCATGAAATTCATGATGACCTTAAGGGAGGGGTAATGAAAATATTATTATTGCCATTTTATAGATGAGGAAACTGAGGCTCAGAGAAATTGACTTGACCAGTGTCATTGAGATAGTAACTTGCACATTTGAAACTTGAATCTATCTTCCAAATTTAATAGCACCATTCTTTTCACTTGTATAAAAATTTTTTTCCTTTCTTTCTCTCTCTCCCTTCCTCCCTCCCTCTCTTCCTTTCTTCCTTCCTTCTTTCCTTCTTTCATTTCTTCCTTCCTTCCTTCCTTCCTTCCATTCTTCCCTTACTTTCTAAAAAAGAAGAATATGCAAGGAAAGAAATAAAGTGACCAATGCAATAAGATACCTATTAAACACTGTCGTACAAACTCACCATCAAGGAGTTTATGGTCTTATTGGAGTGGCCAAATATGTTCACAAATGCCTTGATATAACATCAGAGGGAACAAAATAAGTTCAAAATAGGAGCTCCCATAAAATGCCATAATGGGAATTAGAGGTTGACTAATCATTTGACCTGGAGATGCACAAAAAGCTTCATGAAAAGTTTGTTGCCTGTTGTTCCGTGAGGGAAGAGAAAGTCTTCAGTGAATGAAGATGCTGTGTGGGATTTGTTCCAGGCACAAACATATGGAAAGGACTTTACAACCAGAAATACCTATGGGAAATGCTACATGTTTCAGGTATATGGGTGGGGGAGGAAGAGAATTTGGAACCCAAAAGACAAGAATATTAAAAATTAATTCCTAGTACTCTAAGAGCTAGAAGAGATCTTTAAGGATTTCTAATCCAACTCTTTATATAAAAAAGAGCTGATGACCAAAGACTGACTTGTCTGAAGTCATACTGTTTTTAGATTGCAGAATCAGGATTCAACCAATCAATCTATATAGCTCTTATTAAGTGCCTATTATATATCAATCATGTTTCTAAATGCTGGATATATAATTACACAAATGTCCCACAAAAGCTTATATTTTATTTGTGGGAGACAATATTTACACAGAGTTGTATACACAAAATAGATATATTTTGTATATATACATGTGAATATAAGTACATAAGTATATATGTGTACATACACACACACACACACATATATATACATACATATATATATATATATATATATTGGATACATGTGTGAATATAGGTGTGAGAGTAGGTAGATGGATTGATTTTTCCTAGATGAGGAGGGAGAAATAGTAGAGGAGTGACATGGTCAAACTTTTTGGACTTTAGAGTACATAGCATTTAGGACTCTTTATTCTGTAACAGACCACTTTCTAACTCTAGAAAGAAAAAGAAAAATCTTGGGATAAAATAACTCAGTTCTGGATGACTCTATTCCAGATTGTGAATAATGACTTTCCTTCCTTATCTCTGTCCTGAGCAGGTTCCTATTGATCCTAATCCCTCTGAGGTCCTAGTGTGAGAGAGAACTCAGTGTCCTAGATTTTAGAAGGTCTGACAGAACAATCTAGGATAAATGAATTATCCCAGGAGCAGAGGAGTCTAAAGAGAATTAGCAGTAGGATTTTATTGAGCAGGTGGAAGTTGAACAAAAGCTCCTCGGTAGGCGAGGAGAGGATATTCACAACAAATCCTACTTAGAGCCATTGTTCCTGCAGACTCCCTGTGACTCTGCCTTAAGAATGCCTGGGTACATTGTGCATCAAGAGGGCCAGAACTGGAATTGTTCACTCATGAGATTTGAGATAGGTTCAGTCAACTTAATTCTTCTTTTGTTTAACTAAAGTGTCCCTCTCTCACAGTAACTCGCCAGTTCCTCTTGCAATAGAGTCTGTATTCAGGGCATTCAGCTCTCTTATTTTACCATTAAGACTGTCTTGTTTTTCCTTATTGAAGTCCTTATGTCTCCTAAATCAGCACATCTCTGTGTTTACAATAATGCATTGAGTTTTCATTCATTTCAAGGTAATATAGTCCAGGAGGAGCTCTTTGTGTAGCATAAGTGCTATCTACCACTGCCACCATATGAAAAGAAAAATGGAGGTTTGTTATCTGGGTAACATGAAAACAATCCTTCTGTTTCTATTTGAAAAGCATCTGGTTTATAGGGATAGCTTTTCTCAGGAAGAGATTTTACTTTTTTTTTTTTTTTTTTAAGAAAAGGCTATGATAAAAATAAAAGGCTTGACAGAGTGATTGAAGTCACAATGTACTAGTGTCTTATAGATACTAATATAAAGTTATGGTAAAAAGTAGATAACTGAGAAAGTTTAGAAAGTCCACATTTGTAAATATTGGCCACTCATGTTTATTTTGTTTAATGAAATTCTATTAAAAATTAAGAAATGGCATCATCTTTCATTTACTCCTAATAGATGGTGAAGTATCAGGCATTATATTTCAAAGAGTTTAGGGTTATATATTTAGCAGTCATAATTATTTTTCAGTTATCCAGGAAAATATATATAATATCTGAATAAAAATAAGTGGATGGAAGGATAGATGGATGATAGGTAATTAGATAGATAGATAAATGACCTGTACCAAATACTGAGGATATAAATGCAAAAAGTAAGTACTGCTCTTGTGAAATTTATTTCCTAATAGAAGATAATACAAATAGGAAGAGATATAGAAGAAGGGAGTATTTGAGGAATCACAGGGGTGATGACTTGGTCCATGAATTACATGTTTTTCCAGAATTGATGGTACTATTGATTTAATTACTGTGCTCAGAATAACAGGTAGAAATCTGAGATGGAGTAAGAAGAGGTATATACTCTTGGCAGCAGCCAGATAGTAAAATCATCTGGATAAATTAATGGATAGGATGTGAAAGTTAAGCATTTTCTGATTTCAGGTGCTAGGACAAGTTATCTAGAATGAGTTAGGTAAAATTGAACTGATTTTTTCTTTCTTTTTCTTCTTTTAAAATCTTTTAGCTTTTTTTTTTTTTTTAACCATTTGAGATTCCTCTGCAATACATTTCTAGAAGGTCATATAGACATAGGATTAGAAAGGACCTTTCTATCTAATCATGATGATGGTCAATCATCAAGTATTTTTAGCACAGGGAGGAAGAAGGCAATAACAGGATGTTAAGAATGTGTCAGGAGAACAGGTCTCATGTAGGAATTAATCTTTAAGCTATTTTGAAGGAAGCTAGGGCTTCTTAGAGATGTCAGTGAAGCGAGACTACATGCCAGATATATGGGAAATCCACCTGTAGAAAAGTGCAGAGATTTGGGATGGAATATTATGTACAAGAAGCTACTTGGATGTACCATAAAGCATGCTAATAGGATTAATGTGTAATATTCCTAAAAATACAGGAAAAAGCCATATTATAAAGGACTTTGAATGTCAAAAAAAAAGTTTGAATTCTGCCATATCCTTAAAATCATCATTTATTCTTTCCCCCTTTTTCCAATTTCTCTTCTCCAAGAACAACTCTTTTTCTTATAGTCCATACATTCTTATATTCTCCAATATAGTAACCATACAATTATCTTCTCTCACTAATCTTCAATTTCTTCCTATCTATTGGTTAATTCTCTGGTGCCTATGAACCTACTCAGATTTCACTCATTCTTACCATAGTCTTTATTTGATTTTACCATCTCATCATGCTATTGTCCTACTGTCTTTTCCATTTAGTAACCTATCTCCTATAAAAGCTATCTATATTTCTTGCCTCCACTTTTTCTCTTCTCAGGTCCTTCATTATCTTTTGCAACTTGGGTTCCTATCATTCAACAGAAATTGTTCTCTCCAAAGTTAATAGTAGTTTCTAATTTGTTAGATTTAATAAATTTTTTAATCATCCTTTTTGACCTCTCTTGTAGCATTTGGCACTGTTGACCACTCTTTCCTATTAGATATTCTCTTCCTCTCTGGGTTTTTGTGACAATTCTCTTCCCACTTTTGTTAATGCTCCTTCTCAGTCTTCAGTGCTGAATCACCATTCATATCTCACTTTCTAATTGTGGCAGTGCCTCTTTATCTTCAATTGGTTCTTTCATTAACCATATCATTCCCATTGATTCAGTTATATCTTTGTACAAATAACTTCCAGATCTACATTTCCTAGTTTCTTTCCTTGAACTCTAATACCACATAACCAACTGTTTTTACACAAGCCAATATATGAATGACTTCCCTACACTATGGCACCCCAGACCAAATACAATAATTTCAAATATGGTCAGACCAAAGCAGAATACAATAGGAATATTACATTCTTAAGCTCTGGACAATCTATCTCTCTTAATTCATCCTGGTTCTGTTTCAACTTTGTTTTATCTTTCTGTATTGTAAAGCCATATTAAGCTTTTTGTTGTTGTACTTATTCATTAATTTTATTTGTTTCTGAGCATATGATATAATTTGGGATTTTCTTGGCAAAGATACTGGAAAGTTTGCTATTTCCTTCTTTAGGTCTTTTTAAGAGGAGAAAATAGAGAGAAACAGGGCTAAGGAACTTGCCCAGGGTCATAAAGGACTGAGGAATCAATTGAACTCAGGTTCTTCTAACTCCAAACCTGGCACTGTATCTATTGAGGCTCTAATTGATTCTATTAAGTTTACTATCCACTAAACTATCCAGATAATTATCAAAGGAATTCTTCCTCCATTTCTATTTTTGAAGTTGATTTTTTAAAACTCAGATGTCAGATCTACACATTTACCATGATGAAATTTCACTGTATTGGATTCTACCTATACTTTGAATCATCAGACTCTTTTTGGGTGCTGAATCATATTTCCAATGTTTTGCTGGTTGACTAGACTCTCACATCTATCTTATGGAAGAGGCAATTAATGGGAACTTCTAGAAAGGTACATGAGCATTCCAAGAAAAATGAAGGGTTCACATCAGATCTTCAGTTATTGCTTAATTGAATTAGAGCTAACAAGATGGAATAACATGCCAAAAATTACCGGGAAGGCAGGAAACAAAATAGAAAATTGAAAAGAAAGCAGACAGAATAAAAGAGTTATCACAACTGAATGAATTAGTTTTCTACCTAAAGAAGAGTTGAAATAATGGAAATAAAATCAAGATAATAAAATTCTAGAACTTAAGGAAAATAGGTGGAGAAAAACTAGCAAGACAGATAAAATGAATGAGGATTAGTTGAAGGAAATGAGAATATCATCCAGGAGGAAAAAATAAAAACTTAAGGGAAAAGTGATATAAACTTTGAATACTTGAATAGCTGGCATGTAGAAAAGGAATAGAACTTGTTTTTGATCACAGAAGCCATAGTGAAAGAGAAGCCAGGAGATTTGGGTTAGATATAAAGGAGAAAAATTCTTCCAGACAATTGGAGTTATTCAAAAGTGGAATAGGCTGTTTTAGTAATAATATTGCATTATAGCCTTTCTGACTATTTTCCAGAATGCTTTAGAGTGTGCTCAGTTGTGGGCCAGGCTAGATGATCTCAGGCCCCCCTATAACTCTCAAGTTCTGTTATTTTGTTCAATTCAGCAAGCCCCTGAATACCAGTAGAAAGGATTTGATATAAGGACAATTGAGAAAGCACAGGAGGTCAAGAGAACTGAATAGACCTTAATGAAACACATCAGTGGTCACAAGAACAAAAGCTCATACCTTGTAGACTAGGAAGAGTAACAGGATGCCAAGCTGGCAGAATTAGGAATTGTCATGAGATGGAAAAGGCTGATGGGAATGTCTCCCCCAAAAGTGGAAAACAGGCCAAGTCTCTAAGAGCATACACAAAGAAGCCATACAACTGTTTAGGGATGAGATCAAGAAACCTAAAACCAGAAAAGAGATACAGCTTGTGAGAGATATAAAGGGTAAGAGGAAAACATTCCTCAACTCTATCGGTATAATGGGCTGATAAGAGATGATAGTGAAAAGGTAGATGCTCATTCGTGCTGGAGTTTTCCTCTCCCTCTCCCTTTATATATATATTTTTAAAACACAGAAGGAAACTCTACTAGGATCAGATACCTAGAATAAATGCCACCTGTGATCAAATTGTGGAATAGCAAACCAAGGTAGATAAGAAAGTGTTCAAGGAGGACTTTAAAACAAAGATGCAAGTCAAATGGTTAAATGGATTCAAATCAGTTTAGCCCTCTGTAGCTAATGATAAGCATGGAGATGTTAGTTGGTACTATAAAACCGAAGATATGACTGTAACATTAGTCTGGCTTCTTTAGCCAGACTAATTAGTCAGGCATTCTTCAAATCCCAAATTAAATCTTATCTTCTAGAGGAACTCTTTCCCCAAAACTCCTAATTCTAGTGTCTACCTCCTTTTAATTAATTGTTGTTTTTCCTTTATAGAGTTTGCTTGTAGTCTCCCCCATTAGACTGTGAGCTTTGTGAAGGCAAGGACTGCATTTTGACCTTTGTACCTCCCAAGCTTAGCACAGTACCTGGGACATAATAAATGCTTAATAAATGTTTGTTGATTAATTTATTAAAACAGACATTAAAAATCTATCTATGTATCTGGCTGTCATACAAAGTAGACACATTAAAAGAGGGTATGCTTTGCAATACTCTGCCCTCCTCTTTGTGAACAGAACCAGTTTAAAGTCCTCACAAGAATAAGAAAATTCCTATCATTAGTTAAAAATCATCTTAGTCTTAAACTATCTTTACTAACTTGATATGTGTGAATTATTTCACTATTTCAGAGGGTAAATTCACTGATTAAAAAAAAAAAAAATTTTATCTATAGGCAAAATAAGGTACTATAGGCTCTTTAGAGTCCCTCCATTTGATCTTGTATATAATTTGTACAAAAATAATTGTTTGAATGTTGTCTCTCTACTAGACTGTGAACTTCTTGAAAGAAGGGAATGTCTCTTAACTTTTTTTGTATCCTCAGCACTTAACATAATGCTTGGCGCAAAGTAAATGTTTAATAAATGCACGATAAACAAACAAATAATTAACTAACAAATGTTGCCTTGACTTGAAGAGAAATTCCAAAGAGGACCTCTAGGAATATTGTGAATAATAATATCACTATAATAAGTTATAACTTCACAAGGTGACTATTTCATAAGGGACAGTATTTATTTTCATTAATAATGTCAGATATGCTTATTTAAAAATCAGCTTCTTTTGGATCTATAGGAGATTAAAAAAGTAAAATTTCACAGATATCAAAATATTAACAGAAGTACTTTCTTATGCTAATAAAAATATGTGAATATTACTGAATAAGAAATAATAAATATGAAGAATTCAAAAGAAAATTTGGAAATATTTGTATGAATTGAGGCACAGCAAAAACAATCAAACCTTGATGAAGACAACCCTCATAATCAGATTAACTAAGATTAAATACAAGGTCTAACCTTGGACCTGGAGGGCAAATAATGAAAATCACTTCCCTCTTTTTGGTAGATAAGGAAAATGCAGATGCTGAATATATTATATAAAATCAGATATGATTAGAGTATTGATTAATGTTAAGAAATGACTGATTTAAAAATGAAAATATATCACAAAAACATCAAAATTGGGAAAAACAGTGACTTTATTTAGATTCCAACATTTGGATTTGGAAGAGACTGAAATTATTGTCTAAACCAATACTTCCATTTTAAAATAAGTAAACCAATGACAAAGAAACAAAATAACCTGCCCAAAGTCACACAAGTAATAAGTATCAAAATCCTGATACATTCTCTTAATTTTAGAGTCATGACTTTTTAACTCACCAATGGGGGAAAAAAAAAAAAAAAAAAAAAAAAAACTAAGAAAAGACAAGTGCCTTACCTGTTTTTGAAAGAGCTAAATGAAGAAGCAGGGTTTCCTACACAGAAGAAGAGTTTCCATATAATTTACTGAAAGTCAGTCCTTGAAGACACAAGATTTGATATGGTATCAACTTATAATTCCTGCTTTGGCTGAGGCTGAGGATAAATTGCAAAATTTTAAGATCTGGTTGAGGACTAAGAATTGGCTGATGCTGCAGTACACTGTAATTCCATGTTGTTGATTTTGCAATTGTTAGGATCCAGAACTACCAGTCTCTTTTTACTCTATTTTACTATTATAGGACATGGTATTTTCCCGAAATTAAGGCCTAGGAAACAAGTTGTGCCCTGAGTTTGGCATAACAACAATCCTTTGCACTCACTCCCTGAATTAACATTGCTGCAACTAAATCAGAACTGATGGTCCCTGAGCTTGGGTAAGCATCAAAACACCCAGACAGCAAGCCTTGCTGTGAATTCCCTTTTTATCATGAGGCGACCTTGCCCCATTGTTATGGTTGTGCCTTACCACTCTTGCTATATTATTCTGTTTGATTCTTTGTCTAGCCACAATACATAAATCAAGGTTTAGTCGTACTGCCTTGTGTTTCCTACTAGAGGAAACCTGATGTGTCTAATTCTCTCCCCCAATGGAATAAGAAAAGATCTTTGCTTATAACTTTTGTAAGTTCTTTGGTATTTTTGGAGTTAACAGTGGTTGCAATATCTCTGTGACTCTTTGGTCATTTGTTATCAGAATTGACATAACTAACAGAATAAGAGAACTGGTGAATTTTCCCACTAACTTCTGGAAAGGTGAGTCACTGAGTTCCAAGAAGCTCTGATTTGAGAGATGAAGACAGATAAAGAACCTTCCTGGGGATGAGAGATATATATGAACAATTGAGCAAATTCTCAGTAGGGAATGGAAAATACAGATCTTGGGAAAGTGGGTCAAGAAACTAGCATTTGCTGAGTCAGTTGAGGAAAAGACTATAGTTACTATTTCCTGACTGGTTGGAGAAAATATGGGCTTTGCATCTGGTTTGTGTAGATGGTTGGATATTACAGAGTCCTGGCTAGTGAAAAATTGGATAGTTTTCTCGTCAATGTACAGAGAAACACATAATGATGAATTTTGCAGGTATCTGGCTTTAGGGGAAGTTATAACTGAGACAATAGTATGACTCTTTTTCAATGTCCTTTCTCAATACACTTTCTTAAAGGGTGGTTGTATATTAAAAGGATTTGTATCACTCCAAGAATAGAAAAGATTAGACCAGAAAGATTCCAGAAAATACAAGACCAAAAGTAGATAAGGGAGAAGCCATTTTATGTGTTCAATGGTCCTGAATCAATCAATGTTATTAAGGCCTATAACCCATAATTGTGAGTTACTCCAAACACATAAGTTTTCCACATCTATGTGCCTACACTACAACTTGATATATGTGTCCACTTTCACAAAAGGATAGTGAAAGCATTAGTGAGAGTTTAACTCCTGTTTATGCATAAATTGTGATGTACTGATTATTTTTATATTTGTCAAATAATAAGTATTTTTAAGTGTCTGCTTTGTGCCAGGAACTATTCTAAGCATTGGAAATGAAAAAAAAAAAAAGCAAAATAAATTCCTGCCCTTAAAAACCTAACAGTCTCATAAGGGAGACAACAAACAGATATGTACAAAAAGCTATGCACAGGAAAGAATAGTGAATAATTAAGAATGAGAATGTTAGAATTAAAAAGCATATAATAGAACATTTCATATATGTGATTTCTTTTTTGTTAAGAGAAACTTTCTATTATGGAAAGACCTTTGGTGGCTACCAAAAATATTACAATTCCTGGAGTTTAGAGTGAATACAAAATGGTAATATAAGGTTTCGTAGCTGACCACAAAGGTGGCAATGCTTCCTCATCAACTGCAGTCATTTTGACTAGAATCAATTAGCTTTATGTTCTGATAGAAATGATACCATTTCCAGGAGTTATAAGGACTGAGATAAAATTCCAGGGATTGAAGGACATATCAACTTGTTTTCTGATATAACTATAGCTATCCTGGATTGTTCAGTCATTTCAGTCACATCCAACTCTCTGTGACCCCCTTCAGGTATTAACAAAAATAGTGGAACAGATTACTATTTCCTTTACCAGCTAGTGTTATAGATGAGGAACTGAGGCAATCAGGGCTAACTGACTTGTCCAGGATAACAGAGCTATCCTGAGCTGAGCTAACTATCTGACAGGTTTAAACTATTTTTTCTGATTATAGGCCCAGCATTTTATCAATCATAGGCCATCTAAGTTCCTATATGATGTATTCTACTATGAAGATACTTCTCATTCTCAGCTCCATCTTCAAATGAAAATAGAATCATCTTTTGTCCCAATTCTCACCTAGCTTTTAGTCGCTGAATTTTCATTGCCTCAGACAAATTGAAACTTTGAAAAGACTTTAGCTTAAAAAGGCCAAAGTCTCCCACTACATCCTGGGCCATCACTAGTCACTTTAAATGATGTCTTGCCACTGGACGCTGTGGACGCTGGAGGAGAGAGGGAAGCTATTGACTTTGCACAGCTCTGCCTATTTAAATCCAATTCACTGAGAAGTCAAGACATTATTTCCCCGATGTCACTGATCCTCTTCCAGAGCAAAAGACAAACAACAAACAACAATAAATCAGCCATCAGAATTCCAAATTATAACTGAAACTACAAGGGTTGTAAACTCCATGAAGGCAAGGGCTTTGTTGTACTTATTTTCTTATATCCCTCATTAGCATTAGAATTATGGCAAATACCTCGTAGATACTGAATAAATGTCAGTTGAATTGAATTAGGAAAGATGCATGATGCTGGTTTTGTGAGCTCCTTAGTGTCTGTGAGATGGGAATGTTATTGGAATAATATTCTGACTGGCTCTTCCCGACAGAGAGAAAGAAGCCTACCACTCCAGGATGTGAATTTTTGCTTTTCACTCAGAGAATTAACTTAAAGAGAAAACCAGGTGATGATTATGTGGTACATTTACTCAACTGGCATTATTTTCCCCCTTTTTAATTCAAAATAACAAGCTGATCTCTATTGTTCCTTTAAGATCCTAGAAATCACATGGTCCTCCTGTGTCTGATGCCAAACACAATCTGGCAAACAAGGGAAACCTATTCACCCCCATTTAATTCTCCTTGAAACTTTCCTCCCTCCCCTTTTTGCTTCTTAAACAGAGATGCCAAAGTAATCAAACTATAGGACTATGGAAACAATGTGACTAAGCACTTTTATGAGCAGCTGGGTCTCTAAGTTTAGCATCCAATTCTTTATTACATGTTTATTTATAAATTATTTCATTCCTTTGTCCAACTGGAAATCCTGATTGGAGTCTAAAATTGAACATCAAAACAATTCCAATTATTTCCAGATTTCCCCCAAGACCTGGAAAGGGTCATAGGAGATTTAAAACTTTATGAACCATCCCCTTCTGTTCTTTACATGACTGCCCTCTATGTTGGAGAACAACACTCAAGGATGACTAACATTTATACATCCACAGAAAGAAGTCTTCATGTCCCCAATTTATATTCTATTTACATAGCCCTTAACCTCTTGGTTTTCTACAATTACAATAGGGCTTGTTATCTATCTCATATATAAGAATGCACAAAAGAAACTGATAATGGATTTAGTCTTGTACTTAGGTGGGATAAAGTTACCTCTCTTAAAGAATAAAGACCTGGATAATCATCAAATCACAATACTAGTAACTTAACCATGGGACAGATAGCTAAAGACTGATTTGCAAAGCCTCTGCCTTTGAGCAGTACTAATCCCATAACTAAATTATGAGCTCTTTACTCTGGGATGTTTTTCTTTGTTAAGCTGTACTGGGCCATAGCATAGAGGTTGCCCAGGTAGGTATCACAGTGCTTTGCCCCAGAGACCCAATTTGCATTCACCATCATCCAATGTAGAAGGTTTATTTTGGCCTATATGCCTGTGATATTTACAAAGTAGTCTCATTTTAAGCAAGCTCATTTCATATGAAAACATGGATTTATAAAACAAATAAATTAGGAGTGATCATTCCTATTCTTTAGTATTACAGGCCATTTTTTTTTAAAGGTCTGTTTACTATTTAAAGGTTTTCTTTAAATAGCACACTTCCCTTTTTACATTCAGCATAAAGAGACTACTTGGTGTGATCTTGAAAGCAAAAGATATAGATTGAAGTTCTGTTTTTTCTATCACAAATTTATAACTTCTTTATATGCCATTAAATTTCTTGGAGCAGCTAAGTAGTACCATAATTCATAGGATGCTGTGCCTGGAATTAGGAAGACTCATCTTCCTGATTTCAAATGTGACCTCAAAAACTTATTAACTGTGTGACTGAGCAAGTCACCTAACCCTGTTTCCTTCAGTTTTCTCATCTGTAAAATGAAGTGGAGAAAGGAATGATAAACTACTCAAGTGTCTTTGCCAAAAAAAAAAAAAAAAAAAAAAAAAAAAAAAAAAAGAAGAAGAAATAAACAACACCCCCCAGAAAAAAAAATCATATGGGGTCAAAACACCTCTTTTAAAAATTATAGAATATAGAAGTTGATTATTTCTTATATAATCCTTGTCTTTTTTTATATCTTCAATCTTTATATTTGTTAATGCTAAATTCATAATAAAAATGAATTATAATAATTATAACAAACTTAAATTATACTTTAACATTTCCAAAGTACTTTATGAGAATACTAATTCATTTCAACTTAACATATAATTATTCAACAACTGTTTTTTTTTTTTTTTTTGTTTTTTTGTTTTCTGTAAGATATGACTGTAATATACAAAGCAAAGAATTTAACATGGTTCCTCTACTTAAGAGCTTACATTCAATTTGATAACCTAACATGTTTTCAGGTAAAGCCACGGGTGGCATGTAAGCTGAAAGGAAGTAAGCCAAATGTTTCTAAATGAAAGAAACAAACAAGATGAACCTTTGGGTGATAAATCCAGGAAAAAAAGTGAGGTGGTTTTGCTCTTTCATAGATTCATTCATATAAAAACACAACATAATTTTAGGGTGAAGAGAGCACTATCAAGGATTGAAGAGAAGGGAGGAAAGGATGGGAATAAAGATTTGTATAATAGCTAATATGTGTCAGACACTGCTGAATCAGTTTGCAGATATATTATTTGATCCTCTAACTCTACCTATTACAATCTTCATTTTACAGTTGAAGAAACTAAGTAAATTTGGCTGGAAAATATAGTGCAGGAATGAACATTCATTAAGTCCTAGATGGTATTCCTTGGACTATGGACTATAATAATATCAAGAGCAACAATAAAGAGAGCTCCCACATGGAGCCTTCATTCTAATAGGGAAAAAACAACACATGGAAGGAAGTGATAACTTGGGAAGGGCATTTTCAAATCCTCTTCCCAGAAATAAAATAACATTTTTTAAAAAAGTATTTTCTTTATTTTTCTGTTTGTGCATGTATACTATTTATTTAAACACATTCTTTTTTTATTTTATTAAAGCTCTTTATTTCAAAACATATGCATGGATAATTTTTCAACATTGACCCTTACAAAACCATGTGTTCCAAAATTTCCCTTCCTTCTCCTCATCCCCTGCCCTAGATGGCAAGTAATCCAATATATGTTAAATATGTTATATATATGTATATATATATATATATATATATATATATATATATATAAAATTTAATACATGTATACATATTGATACAATAATCTTGCTGTACAAGAAGAATCAAATCAAAAAGGAAAAAAATGAGAAAGAAAATAAATGGAAACAAACAACAAAAAAAAGAGTGAAAATGCTAGATTGTGATCCACAATCAGTTCCCACAGTCCTCTTTCTGGGTGTAGATGGTTTCTTCATTACAAGATCTTTGGAACTGGCTTCAATCATTTCATTGTCGGAAAGACTCATATATGTCAAAATTGATTGTTATATAATCTTCTTGTTTCTGTGTACAATGATACTCTGATTCTGCTCATTTCACTTACCATTAGTTTATGTTAAGTCTTTCCAGACCTCTCTAAAATCATCCTGGTTATCGTTTCTTATAGAACAATAATATTCCATAATATTCATATATCATAATTTATTCAACCATTCTCCTACTGATAGTCATCCACCCAGTTTCCAGTTTCTAACCACTACAAAAAGGGCTGCCATAAATATTTTTGCACATGTGAGTCCTTTTCCCTTCTTTAAGATCTCTTTGGGATATAAGCCCAGTAGAAACACTGCTGGATCAAAGGGTATATACAGTTTGATAACTCTTTGGGCATAGTTCCAAATTTTTCTCCAGAGTGCTTGGATCCATTCACAATTCCACCAACAATGTATTAGTGTTCCCTCCCCTTCAACATTCAACATTATCTTTTCCTGTCATCAGCCAATCTGAGAGGTATGTAGTGCTATCTCAGAGTTATCTTAATTTACATTTCTCTGATCAATAATAATTTAGAGAACCTTTTCATATGACTACAGATAGTTTTAATTTCTTCATCTGAAAATTGTCTGTTCATATCCTTTATCAATTGAAGAATAGTTTAAATTCTTATAAATATGAGTCAATTCTATATTTTAGAAATGTAGTTGTTATCAGAACCTTTAAATGTAAAATTGTTTTCCCAGTTTATGGTTTCCCTTCTAATCTTGTATGCACTAATTTTGTTGTAAAAAAAACCCTTTTAACTTAATATAACAAAAATTATCTATTTTGTGATCAATAATGATCTCCAGTTCTTCTTTGGTCACAAACTCCTTCCTCCTCCATAGATCTGAGAGATAACTATCCTATATTCTTTTAATTTCCTTATAATATCACTCTTTATGTCTAAATCATAAACCTATTTTGACCTTATTTTGTTAAGCGGTGTGAGGTATGGGTCATTTCCTTGTTTCTGCCATATTAGTTTCCAAATTGTTAAATAGAGAGTTTTATCCCAAAAGCTGGGCTCTTTGGGTTTGTCAAATACTGGATTACTATAGACATTGACTATTTTGTTCTGTGTACATAGCCTATTCCACTGATCAACTACTATCTTTCTTAACCAGTACCAAATGGTTTTGATGACTGATACTTTACAATATAGTTTTTGATCTGGCATAGTAATCCACTTCCATTTGCATTTTTTTTTAATTCCCTTGAAATTCTTGGCTTTTTGTTCTTCCAGATGAACTTTGTTATTATTTTTTTCTAGATCTATAAAATAATTTCTTGGGTGTTTGATTGATATGGCACTAAACAAGTAGATTAATTTAGGCAATATTGTCATTTTATTATATTTGCTTGGCCTCCCAAAGAGCATTTGTTATTTTTCCAGTTGTTTAGATCTGACTTTATCTGTGAGGAAAGTGTTATGTAGGAGCAGCTAGTTGGTGTAGTAGATAGAGCACCAGCCCTGAAGTCAGGAGGACCTGAGTTCAAATTTGACCTCAGACACTTAATACTTTCTGGCTATGTGAACCTGGGCAAGTCACTTCACCCCAATTGTCTCAGGGGAAAAAAAAGTGTTATGTAGTTGTATTCATATAGTTTCTTACTTTGCCTTGGCAAGTAGATTCCTAAAATATTTTATATTATCAACATATTTTGGGATTTCTCATTGTATCTCTTGTTGCTGCACTTTGTTGGTAATATATAAAAATTCTGATGATTTCTGTGGATTTATTTTGTATCCTTCAACTTTTTTAAAGTTGTGGATTGTTTCTAGTAGTTTTTTAGTTGATTCTCTAGGGGTTTCTTCAGTATACCATCATATCATCTGCAAAGAGTGATGACTTGATTTCCTCATTAACTACTCTAATTCCTTTAATTTCTTTTTCTTCTCTCATTGCCAAAGCTAACATTTCCAACACAATATTGAATAGTAATGGTTATAATGGGCAACCTTGTTTCATTCCTGATCTTACTGGGAATGGTCTAGTTTGTCTCCATTATATATATGATGCTTGCTGATGGTTTTAAATAGATGCTACTGATCATTTTAAGTCCATTCTTATACATGCAAGGCTTTTTAATTGGAATGGGTGTTGGATTTCATCAAATGCTTTGTCTGCATCTATTGAGATATTCATATGGTTTTTGTTAATTTGGTTATTGATATAGTCAATTATACTACTGGTTTTCCTAATATTGAACAAGCCTTGCATTTGTGGTATAAATCCTACTTGATCATGGTGTATTATCCTGGGGATGATTTTCTGTAATCTCTTTGCTAATATTTTATTTAAGATTTTTGCATCAATATTCATTAGGGAAATTGGTCTGTAATTTTCTTTCTCTATTTTCATTTTATCTGGTTTAAGTATCAGTACTATGTCTGTGTCATAAAAGGAATTTTTTATTTCCTATTTTTTTTCCTTCTTTCACTATGCAAACTTCAATAGTTTGCATAGTATTGGAGTTAATTGTTCTTTAAATGTTTGTTAGATTTCACAAGATTTTTCCTTAGGGAGTTGATTAATAGCTTGTTCTATTTAAATTTTCTTCTGTTAATCTGGGCAATCTAGGTATTTTTGTAGGTATTCTTCTCTTTCACTTACATTATAAAATTCATTGACATAAAATTGGGCAAAATAACTCCTAATTATTGCTGTAATGTCCTTTTCATTGGTGGAAAATACTCCTTTTTTCATTTTTGAAACTAACAATTCTATTTTCCTCTGCAAAGAGCTGGGACTCCTCTTTCCTTTTTCTAATCAAATTAACTAAAAGGTTATCTATTTTGTTGATTTTTTTTCATAAAACCAATGTTAATTTTATTTATCAGTTCAATAATTTTCTTACTTTCAATTTTATTAATCTTCCCTTTTATTTTTAGAATTTCAAATTTGGTATTTAATTGGGGTCTTTTAATTTGTTCTATAAGAAAAATAAAGGAATTAGAATAGACATTGAAAAATAAAACCATCACTCTTTGCAGATAATATGATGATATACTTTGAAAATTCTAGAAAATCATTCAAAAATATATTGAAAACAATTCAAAGCTTTAGCAAAGTTTCAGGTTACAAATAAATCCACACAAATCATCAGCCTTTCTATATATTATTGAGATAGCCCATCATCAAGATATAGAAAGAGAAATTCCATTTAAAATTACTGTAGACAAAATAAAATACTTGGGGGTTTTCCTGCCAAGACAAACCCAAGAAGAATATAAACAGAATTACAAAACACTTTTCATACAAATCACGTCAGATCTAAACAACTGGAAAACAATCAATTGCTCATGGGTAGGCCAGGTTAATATAATAAAAATGACAATTCTACCTAAACTGTTCTACTTGTTCAGTGCCATACTAGTCGAACTACCAAAAAATTATTTTATAGAACTAGAAAAATTAATAACAAAATTTATCTGGAAGAACAAAAGGTCAAGAATATTAAGGGAATTAATAAAAACAATATACAAAGGATGGTGACTTAGTAATACGAAACCTAAAACTACATTAAAAAGCAGCAGTAATCAAAACCATTTGGAACTGGCTAAGAAATAGAGTGGTAGATCAGTGGAATTGATTAGATATATAAGACATAATAATCAAGGCTTATATCAATCTAGTATTTCATAAATCCTCAAACTCCAGCTTCTGGAATAAGAATTTGACAAAAATTGCTGGGGAGAATGAAAAATAATATATAAGAAAATTGGCACCTACCTACATCTTATACCCCATAAAAAAATAAGGTTAAAATGAATACATGACTTAGGTATAAAGGATAATATCATAAACAAATTAGGAGAAAAAAAGACAGTTTCCCTATCAGATCTTTGGAGAAGGGAGGGATTTATGACTAAAGAAGAACTAGAGAACATTATGAAAGACAAAATGGACAACTTTAATTACATTAAATTAAAAAGGTGTTGCACCAACAAAATCAACAGAAACAAGATTAAAAGGGAAGTACAAAGCTGGAAAAAAATCATTACAGACTATTTCTGATAAAGTTCTTTTTTCTAAAATATATAAAAAACTCCATCAAATTTATAAGAATATAACTCATTCCCCATCTGATCAATGGTCAAAGGAGATAAACAGATAATTTTCGGTTGATGAATTAAAGCCATTTATAGTTATATGAAAAAAAATTCTCTAAATTACTATTGATTAGAGAAATGCAAATTAAAACAACTCTGAGTACTACTTCACACTTTTCAAATTGTCTAAGATGACAGGAAAAGATAATGATAAATTTTGAAGGGAAGGTGGGAACACAATTCAACCATTCTGGAAAGCAATCTGGAACTATACCCAAAGTGCTATAAAACTGTGCATACCCTTTGATCCAGCAGTGCCAAAATTGGGTTTGTATCCCAAGGAAATCATAAAGGAAAGAAAAGGACGTACATGTGCAAAAATGTTTGTAGCAGCTTTTTTTGTGGTGACAAAGAATTGGGAAAGTGAGCAGAAGCCCATCAATTGAGGAATGGTTGAATAAGTTATAGAATGTGAAGTAATTGAATATAAGAAATGATGAGCAAGCTGATTTTAGAAAGGCTGGAAAAATTTACATGAAGTGATGCTAAGTGAAACAAGCAGAACCAGGAATACATTGTACACAATTACAGCAAGAATGTGTGATGATCAACCATGAAAGTCATGATTCTTCTCAGAAGTTCAATGATCCAAAGCAATTCCAAGAGACTTTGAACAGAAAATGCCATCTGAGTCCAGAAAAAGATCTAAGGAGATTGAATGTAAATCAATAAATGCTATGTTTATTTCTTTTTTCTGCCCCCCACCTTTTTTTTTTAAATCTCTCCCATGATTTTTCCCTTTTGCTCTGATTTTTCTCTCCCAACATGGTTCATAAAGCAATGTGTATTAAAAACAAACTTATTACAATAAAAATAAAGCAATCAAAATTAATGATTTAAATATTTTTCATATGAGTATAGATGACTTTAATTTAATCATATGAATATTGTCTGTTCATATCCTTTCACCATTTATCAATTGGGGAATGATTTGTATTCTTATAAATTTGATACAGTTCTTTCTACATTTTAGAAATAAGGTCTTTATCAGAAAAATGGCTGTTAAAATTTTTCCCGAGCTTTGTAATTCCCTTTTAATCTTTTTCGTTTTGGTTTTGTTTGTGCAGAAACTTTTTAAATTTAATTTAATCTACATTGTCCAATTTGCATTTCAAAATGTTCTCTAGTTCATCTTTGATCATAAATTTCTCCCTTTCCAAAGATCTGATGGATGAACTATCCCTTGCTCTCCTAATTTGCTTATGGTATCATCCTTTATGTTCAAATCAAGTATTCATTTTAGCCTTATTTTGGTATGGCATATAAGATGTCTCTGCCAAGTTTCTGACACATTATTTTCCAGTTTTCTCAGCAATTTTGTGAAACAATGAATTCTCATCTCAAAAGCTGGAGTTTTTGGGGTAATCAAATACTAGATACTGTAGTCATTGATTATTGTGTCACATGTATCTAAGCTATTTCATTGATCTGCCACTCTATTTCTTAGACAGTACCAAATAGTTTTGATAACTGCTGCTTTATAATGTAGTTTTAGTTCTTGTATTATTAGGTCACTGCCCTTTGTGTGTGTGTGTGTGTGTGTGTGTGTGTGTGTGTGTGTGTGTTTTATTACTTCCCCTGATATTCTTGACTTTTTATTCTTCCAGATAAATTTTGGTAGTTTTTCTAGCTCTATAAAATAATTTTGGAAGTTTGATAAAATAATACTATTAATTTAATTTCTGGACCCAACTCAAAGCAAATATCAGAATGGATGTGACCATGGGGGAACTTTGGTAGATGTATGATTGGGCTTGTTGAGGTCAGGGACCATTTTGTTTTTGTGTTTGTTCTCTGTTGCCTAACACAATGCTTCTCACATTGTAGGCACATTATAAATGCTGTTGAAATTAATTGAATCTTGCAGAGGATTTAAGAATAACTTTAGAGCAACTATGTTTTGGTAAACTACATAGATGTATTCTATGAGAAAAATAAATGCTTTCTTTTAAAGCTAGATTAATAAAGTTGTAATATAGCATGTTCTGTACAATACTCCTATTTAAATCCTCTTGCTTGGATTATTGTAATAGCCTCCTAATTGGTTTACTTGGTTCTAACCCACTCCTCCTCACTAATCCAATCTATACAAACCTGACAAGATATTTCTTCTCAGGTGCAGGTCTGACCATGTCACTCCCTTGCTTGAAAAGCACCATTAGTTCCTATTGATGCTAGGATAAAACAGAAACTCCTACATCCCAGCTTTTAAAGACCCTCAACAATCTGCCAACAATCCGGTTTTCCAGCTTGGTTTTGAATTATTCTTTTTCATGCACTCAATATTCCAGCCAAAATGGATTATTATGAAATGAGTGTGGAAATATGTGTGGGAGCTACCCCATGAAGAACTCTAGGAACCAGGCCGACTTTATATTTTATCCTGAATCACCAATTTTTTTTTTGGCCAGGCACTGATGGAATTGGGATATAAGTCTTATGAATATCAATCTGACAATCAAGAGGAGGAGGGGCCATATATAACTCTTAGGACGGAAAATTAATGAGGAACTATACAATATATAGAAAAAAAAATAGTGGATAGTGAATAAAGAGACCTGGATTCAAATCTAGAAATTTATTATTGTTCACTTGTTTCAGTTTTATCTGACTCTTTGTAATCTCATTGAGGATTTTCTTAGCAAAGATAGTGGAGTAATCTGCTGTTTTATTCTCCATCTAATTTTAAAGATGAGGAAACTGAGGCAAGCAGTGTTAAGTGACTTGCTTAGGGTCACACAGCTAGTAAGTATCCCAGGCCAAATTTGAACTCTGAAAGGTGATTTTCTTGACTTCAGAGTTAGACTCTACACACCATGCCACCCAATGTAGAAATAGCCAATATCTAATTGTATAATCTTGAGCATGTCAGAGTTAATAGACTATTAGAGCTGGAGAGGAACTATGGATTATCCAATGACCTTTTCTTAGATTATTACTTAGTCTCTCTGGGCTTCAGTTTCTATAGCTATAAAACAAGGAGGTATGTTTGCAAAATAGTTAAGGTTTTTTTCCTAATTCTAAAAAATATATTTATTGTTCTATAGCTGTTAGAGAAAATGATGTGAAAAAAATGAGAATTTAATCATAGAGAATTACTGAACTAATTCATCTAGACCAAATGCCTTCCATTCAGAGAATGTATTTTGTGACTGATATCTTTTAAGATTTTCTGAAATTTTTGTACAGCAAAGATTATGTCATTGCGATTAGCTAAGTGGATCTGATGTGTCAATAGTTTGTGAGACTCAGGGGAACTATCTCAGAGGCTGTGCTACCATCTGTCATCATAGGGAATGTTGCCCAAGATTGCTTTCTCTACCTTCCTGCCCAGCTGCCTGTATGAAAAGCTAAAAGGTTCCTCCTCTGATCTTTTGAGTAGGCAACTAAGAAAGGGAAGAGAGAATTCTATCTTAAGGGACAACTTGAACTAAGACATTTCTTTCTTTGAAAGAAAGTACTATGCAGATTAAAGCATAAAATCAGGAGTTTGTTTTAGCAGAGAAACACAATAAGGGCAGGAATATGAACCAGAGGAGATCTGAAAAGTCATCTAGTCTAGCCCCTCATTTTTCCATTGAAGAAAGTAAAACTCAAAGAATCTAAGGGGATTGCCCATAGGACATATATGGCAGAACCAGTATTTACATTTCAAGCCTCTGATGCTAAATCCAGAATTCTTTATATGTGCCATACTGGTATTGTATGTAAGGTACTCTCCAAACTTGAACCACTATTTAAATATTAGCTTTAATGATGATGATGATAAATATTCTTGATTTAATATCAAGTTGGGAAAATGGAATAGACTATATCTTTTGATAAGGAAATTAAATTTTTGTACAATCAAAATATTCAAAAAATGTCATCTCTCCAGAAAAACAAGTTTAGATTACTCTATGTATTCAGTGATAGAAAATTATCCAGAGATACAAGTGATTTAGCTATTAAATGATTGTATTTTCAATTTAATAAATTATTCAGTTCAAAAACATAAGACATGGATGTCTATTTTATGCTGAAGATAAGCTTTTCTATTCATGGGCAAGAAAAATATGTATTTGCAATTAAATATTAACATTCATATGTTCAAAGTTGCTGAGTAAGAAGCCAAAATAAGTGAATTCTATGATCTATAAGCAATTGCATTATTTCTGGAAAGGAAAGAATATTGTGCTTTTACAGAACATACATGTTTATAAACTTTTCTTCCCTGAAAATATAGATAGTTCCAGTGATGGAAAACATTGACAGCATACTAAAATATTTTTCTATTACTCATGTTTTAAATAACATGATCTCTCTCTTTTTTTTTAAATGCTAGGCTGATAGGCAAATATGGGATGCTTTCAGAACAATTTTTTGGCCACCATAAATTTTAGAGTCCTGATCTTTATGAATTCATTTTTATTATCACATTTATAATAGAGCAGATAGAAATTTATAAGTTGAAATATATATAGTTTTAGTCAAATAAACTAACCCTATCTCATTTTGGTTTTATCCATGAACCTCATGCCATCAAAGAAAAAGAAATAAAAATGCTTAAATTAACATAAAGTGCTTTGTGTTTTGTGGAATATTTTATACTTACAATCATATTTGTTTATCATAACAACTTACACTATTAATCCCATTTTATAAATGAGAAAAGATATATTGCAATTTTTACCCAGGATTATACAGATAAGGTGTAGTCAGAGGTAGAATTAAAAACCAAAACTTCCTGAATCTCAGGCCAGAACCCTAACCATTATACTATGCCTTTCTAGGTACATGCAAGTTTCTTTCTTTCTTTCTTTCTTTTTTTAAAGCTTTTTACTTTTAAAACATATGCATGGGTAATTTTTCAACATTGACCATTGCATAGCCTTGTGTTTCCCTCCTCCCACCCCCTTCCCTAAATGGCAAGCAATCTAATATATGTTATACATTTTAAAATATATGTTAAATCCTATATGTGTAAACATATTTATACAATTCTCTTGTTGCACAAGAAAAATCAGATCAGAAATAAAAGAAAATGAGGAAGAAAACAAAATGCAAAAAAAAAAAAAAAAAACAAACAAACAAAAAAAACCAGTCCTTTCTCTGAGTGTAGATTTTAAAATTTTGAGCCTGCTTGCAGAATGGTTCCAACTATATGCCTATGCTTTCTAAAGTAAACAAAACTTATCCAACCAATCATGGCAGCCTGAGAGAATAGAACAGAGAGCAAAATCCTGATGAAGGACAAAAAAGCATATTTTCAGCAAGAATTATTGACTGGATTAGGAGTTTCCTCCAACAATGCACATCATAACTCAATCAGCCTTCCCAATGTTACTTACAAATACAATCACATACAACTTAAGCCATGATTATAGATCAATAATTAAAAAAAAAATCTAGAAAGAGTTGAAGTTAGAATACCTTGGTTTCTAATAGCTTTAGATAATGTATATGTGTTGTAGAAAGGAAAGTAATATAGAACATTAGAAAGGTAAATTAGTACTAAAAAGTCAAGGACACACTGAAGAAAACATTGATCGGACTTGATTTTCTAGAGGAAAACCTGCAAATGTTCTATTTCAGACCCTACAAAAATGATTCTTTTATTTCCCCTTTTTGAGGAGTCCCATCCAAGACAAGATATTACTATAAGTCTTGAAGACTGCATATGTCTTTATAAAATAGATACCCAATGGAAAAGAATAGAGAATTGGCAATTCTATAAATTTAAGGGCAAGAACTTTTTTTATTATATATTTGTGTATGTTAGAGAAAAAACATAAGAGACAGAGAAAGAGCAACAGAAAGAGAGACAGAGAGAGACAGAGAGACAGAGAGAGATACAGAGAGAAATTTGGTTTGGTTAAAATAATATATGTAATGTTCAATGTTTTGTTATCTGTAGAATTTTCAAGATAGGTAATCATCTCTGCCTTTGCCTATGGAAACCCAGATAGGCACAAACTCTGATGATTCTAGAGGAGTCCTTGAATGGGAGTACTAGCCAAAGAAAGACACATATTAAGAATTCCACAAAAATACAAGTTAACTTCAACAGTGGACTACAGGTTACAGAATGTTGAATGACTCTATGATTTTTACATCTTTTAAAGAAAAGTTCCTTTCCACCTTTCTTTGGCCAATACTCACATTTAATTCAAGCCTCCCACAATTCTATATAATGTAGTAAACATTTCTAAAAACAACAACAGTAACAACCAAAAAAGCTATGAAATTACATTACTTAAATGTTTGAGCAACAAAGATACAAGGGATAGGATATATTATGTGTTACAAGCATTAAGTCTCAAAATATTGTGAACCTGAAAATGGAGCTGGGAAGAGAACTACCTCAACTCAGTTCAAAGGGAAAAAAAGCATTACAGAAGCACTAGGATAAAGTTGCTTTAATTGGAGAAGTCAGCTGGGGGCCGATGAGCTTCAGGACTTCCATGTTGAGAACACCAGGGACTCAAAGAATAAACTGACTCCAATGAATAAAAAATCAGTTTGTAAGAATAATGGACACAGTTCTTCCGGGTGCTGAAGTCACCCCCAGGTAGTAAGTTCAGTTCTTAGGGAGGTTCATTAACTTTTTCTGGTCACAAGGGTACTATTCAGAGCACCTATTCCTAGCATTTAGTTTATTCTTCTCTTGTTGAATGCACCCTGGTGGCCTCAAGGAGTTAATGCAGCCCCCCATAAATGCTTAACTCAATTTAGTCACTGGGGATAATGGAGCCCAACTCAAATTTCAAGAACCAAGAAGTATCAATAGATTAAAATAAAGGGAATCATTCATCCAATTTTTAAAAACTCAGCATAGGAAATGCTGTAGTATCAGTTGCATAAATGAATGAGATACTGAATCTATAGAAGTAAGTAGCGAAGCTTTAAGAGCTGAAATTTTCCTTTATCTTGAACCATTCCTTTTTGGGGGGACTCTAGGAAGAAATGATGATGTCCATTTCATCTCAATGGAGATTCTGTTTCCTGAAATGTTGAATACTGTGAGGCAGATATAATGTCTCTAGGCTTTCAAACTTCATTCATATGAACTCTGAATCAACTGATAGAAAATGAATAAATTACACTTTTAAATTAAAAGTGCAATAGTGCACACACTGTACTAGAGTACTGAAGAACTGACTCTGCCTCTACTATACATGATACTGGGGAACCTTGAAGAGTGAATCATTGACTGAAGTTCAGCAATTCTCTCCTTTCTCCTTTAAAGGCTATGGTTTAAAAAACTACCTACAGACTTTTCATAGATGGTTTATTATTCTCTATTAATTTGATAAAACTCATTCTTTGGTGGGGAAATATTGTGGTATTTGAAAGTTATTGCCAAAAGATTTGGAGTTTATGTTAAGAATTCCAGGAAGTTCGAGTCATCCAAATAATGTGAAACATAGGGAAAGGATCACTATCAGTTTTTGGCAAAGGCTTTCCCATAACATTAATATAGGGATGAAAAATCCACTAACTTTTTCTTCCAGTGTACTTTTTGACAAGTATTCATTTCTTATCACTCCATTCAAAAGTTTTCAGAGTTTCTTAAACTACCAAATCCAATGATCAATTCTCATTTGTCAGTATTTTTTGCCTTTTCTGTGGCTTTCAACACTACTGATTTCCCTTTCTTATTAGTTACTTTTTCTTCCCTTGAATTCCATAATATTGCTCTTTCCTAGGTCTCCTTGTTCTGGGTCATTTCAGGTATGGAGGATAGCCTGTAAAAGGCCTGGAGATAAGATTTGAAATGTCATTTATGGAGCATATCAACTAAAATAGTATAGTAGGAGTTTATAATATTTATGGGTAAAGTGACATAATTAGCCTAGAAAAATAAGATGAAGTTTGTTAAACATACATAGTATTTTCTTCATAAATGTTTATTAATTAACTGATTTACTATATACCAGGCATTGTCCTAAGTGCTGTAAATACAAATGCAGGCAAAAATAAAAGGTCCTTGCCCTTAGAGAACTTATATTTAATAGCTGAAGACAATATATAAAAAGAAGGCTAAAAAATTGGGGAAGAGGAAGAAACTATTCATATAGGCAAAAAGATATGAGCAGAGTAAGATGTAGAGGAAGAATGACTATCAGTGCTTTTTCCTCAAATTGCACTTTGCTAAAATTGGAAAATCAACAATTCAAGGAACAAAAGCATTTTTAGCATGAGAAGGTAGATAGGAAAAGGTGGAGAGGTTGTCTAGTGACTCATGAACTGAGCCAAGTACAGCATAAGGATGGCTTTGTGATGATTATGAAGGGTTTTCAATGCCAGCAAAAAATCTGTGTTTTATAATAAAGATGATGAATAACTAGGGAAATTTCTTGGGCAGAGAGATATGACCAGATTCCCATCAGGAAGGCTATGGATCTATTTCCATAGCTCAGTCGTTATTGAGAAATATGGTGTAGTTTAAGTACATTTGGACTAAGAGTCCAAAATTGTTATTCAGGTTCCCAATTTGGTATTATCTACTTGACCTTCCAAAAGTTATTTCTCTCTAGGCCATAGTTGATTTCTCTCTGAAATGAAACAAGTGAGCAGCATAACCTCTTCAAGCTCTGAAATTTTTATTTTTTAATATCATTTTTAGTTGTTCCTCTTCTTGTCACCTTTCCTGTGGGAGAACAAATGACCTGCTGAAATAGTTATAAATCATCAGTACTAAGCATGTGCCAGGAACTGTGCTAAAAACTAGGGACACATAAAAAAAAAAGGAAAAATGCAGTTTACATTCTAGTGATAGATACATTTTAGTGAGTACATAAATAGATGTGTACAAAGTAGGTGTGTACAAGATTCATGTGGAGTAGATAGAAAGAATTCTTAAAGCAATAGCACCTGACACCCCTGTGCCCTGAATTCTTCATACTTTCTTACTCTGCCCTCTTTCACCTCTCCTTTTATTCTTGCTCTTCTCCACATCTAGAAGAGGTTCCTGATGCCACATTTTTGGTATTTTCTCCCCCTTCCTTAATTCAGATGTTTCCTGCAGAAAATGAAATGTGAATATTTATTAAATAACTCATTAAGTGATGAAAATAGAAATGCAGACAAAAAGAGATCTCCTCAGTAATATATCCAGCAAGTCATCTTCCAGTTTTTCCTTGAACACACTATCACCACCAGTCATCGATTCCATTTGTAGATAGGTCTAATTGCTGGAGAGTTTTTCTTTTATAAAATCTAAAAGATTCTTCAAAACTTTTACTCCTTATTCCTAATTAAAATGACCATAATCACAGAATTATAAAGTTGGAGTATGCCTCAGTAGCCATCTCTTTTGCTTATACTCAAAAAGTATCCTAAAGTACATTAAATGATCATCCAGCCTCTGTACACATTTTAATTTTTGGAAAGCTCCAATTCTGCCATCCAAGGTCAAATAGAACAAATCTAATTCCTTTCCCATGAGATATTCCTTTAAATACTTTAAAGCTAATCCCTTTAAAATTCTCATTTCATCCCTAGGCCTTATCCAGATAGAGCATACCCAGTACCTTCAACCAATTCTCATATAGCATGTACTCATGATCTTTCTCAATCTCAGTTTGACACTAATATTCATCTGGTGCTCTTTTCTTTCTCTAAGTTTTCATGACACAAATCTCTTGGTTCTTTTATCTATCTGACTTCACATTTTTTTGATGGATCTTTTTCCAGTTCAGACTCACTAAAATTCGTATTACATAGTAATCTCTCCTGGACCCTCTTTTCTTTCCCCTTCATATTATTTCATTTGCTGATCCACTCTCATGGATTTAGTTATCACCTGTATTCTGATAAATCTCTAATCTACTAGTCTGGTCCTAATCTTTCAGCTGACCTCTAGTCTTAATCTCTAATTGTCTATTAGACATCTTGAACTGGATATTTTGTAACTCTCTTAAACTTAACATGTCCAAAACTGAACTCAATGTCTTTCTCCCTAAACCCTACTCCTTCCAAACTTCCTTTTTACTAAAAAGGGTACTTCTATCCTCCCAGTCTATCAGGCTCACAATCTAGATGTCATCCTCAATTCCTCACTGTATCTCACCCCCATCCATCTGATCTGTGACCAATATTTTTCAATTTTCACCTTTGTAATATCTCTAATATGTGCCTTCTTCTCTCTTCTGACATTGCTGCCACTATCCTGGTTCAAGCCTTCTATCATTCCACACCTAGATAATTGCAATAGTTTCCTGATTGGTTTTCCTTTAACACAATACACTTTTAGCATAATAATGGTTTCTCTTTACTTCATGCCATCCTCCACATAGCTGTCAAAATGATCTTTCCAAAGCATAAGTCCCAAAGCATGTCATCCCTTTATTCAATTAACTCCTGTTGCTACTCATCACTTTGAGAATAAAATGTAATATCCTATGTTTGATGTTCAGTGATCTTCATAACTTCCCTCCCTCTACTTTTCAAGTGTTTTCTCACCTTATACCCCACCCCATACTCTTTGATTCAGTGACATCCTTTCTCTTCCTTACACAAGATGCACCTTCTCCCAACTTGGTGCATTTTTCATTGGCTTTTCCCCATGCCTTTAATACACACCCTCTTTCTTTCTGCCTCCTAAACTGCTGATTTCTTCAAGTCTTAACTAAAATTCCATCTTCTACAGTCTTTCCTGAACCTGCTTAACTCTAATGTCTGTACTCTGTTGATTAGTTACAATTTAACTTGGATATTGCTTATTAGTTCAGAAGTAAAATTTGCATGTCATCTCTTCCATTAATGAGCTCTTTGAGAGAAGGGACTATCTTGTCTTTCAGTGGATCTCTATTACTTATCATATCAAATAATAACTCATTAAGCTACTATTTAGGATCCTTCATGATTTGATTTCAATCAATCTTTCCAATTTTATTTCACACTATAACCCTTTAATACTTCTTTATGAACTCTAGATATTCCTATGCCTCACCCCACACTTCTTAAACATCCATCCCTTGTGAGAGTTTCCCTTTTTCCCCATTATGTCTTTCCTGATTCCAAAAGATGAAAATGTTCTTTTGCTCCTCTTATTTCTTAGAGCACATCGTCTGTATCTTTCCTTTCGTCCTGCCACAATCTACCTTGTATTATATTTATTTATGTACATGTATTATCCTCCTTTTTTTACTGTAAGATACTCAAGGGCAAGAACTGTGTTGTTTTCTTTGTGTTCTCAAATGCCAGCAGTGAGAAAAACTTAGATGTTTATAGAATTGAATTGACCTGAAATAGTGCATACGAGCTATCACCTAACCTTCATTCTCTCTCCTTACTCCCCTACCAATACCTTAATCTGATATTTATTAAAAATCAAATAGACAGAAGTTCTCCTATTGAAGCTGCTTTCATTAAATAAAGAGTATTTGGCGCTTGTTTGTCTTTGTGTGTCTTTGCCTCTCTCTTGTCTTTTCTCTCTTTCTTCCTCACCCTATCCCAACTGAGTCCTTAAATTATATATCAGTAATAGATATAGCCTCTTTCCTCCACCTTCAACTATAAATCTAATCAAATATTTATTTTATTCCTTATCTTTTCATATCTAGATGCATCTTGTGTAAGGAAAAAAAAGGATGTCACTGGGCTGGGCATCTTACACAAGGTTACTCTTATTCCAGTTCACCCTTCATACTGATGTGCAAGAATTCTTCCTAAGATAGTGTCAAATCATGTTATTGGTTACCTCTAAACATTCAGCTTAAGAATAATTTGAATTTGAACTTAGAACCTTGAGTTAATTTCTAAATTCTAATATTTACCAATTGTATGACTCTGAAAAAGTCACTTAATATTTCTGGGGGCTTCCAGTTTCCTCTTAGTAAAATGGGGAAATGACATTCATATTACTTCACTAAACTGTTGTAATTTTTATTTAGTTATTTAGAACTTTAAAGAGCTATATAAATTTGAATCATTTTCATTATAAAAGGAATCTTAGAGTTTAATCCAAAAGGCTATTTTTTTTCAGATGAAGAAATTGATGTTTAGGGAAACTGAGTCACTTGTCTGTGCATACACAATTTAATCTGATCCCATGTCTTTTGGTTTCAAATAAGGTATTTTTTTTTCCTATTACAGTGATTTAAACCACAATGATTCTCCAATGCCTACCAAATGAGATTTAGATTACTAATAGTAGAATTCAAGGCTCTTCACAAGGCTTTTTCTTTCTTCTTTTCTTTCTAACCTCTATCTCATATGCTTCATGTTTACTCTTTGGTCTACCTTAATTCAATTACTCTGTACTCAATGTTCTCAGATATCATAGACCGTGTATCATAGATCATACAGTTAGTTTTAAAGGGACCTTAGAGATCATTGAATCCAATTTCCTTGTTTTTTTCACAGGATCATCTGATCAGCCCAGAAATTATGTGACTTGCCCAAAGTTAAATAGTGACAAAGACAAAATGAGAATCCAGAGCTCCTGACTCCAATTTTTTCATGTTTCTTCATTCTGTCTTCTTTCATCTCTGTATTTCTTATGCTTGCTCCTCACATGAAGAACAGACTCCTAATGCAACTTTTCTATTGAATGCCTTCCTTTCCTTCAAGGACTAACTCAGATGCCAGTTCTTCATGAAGATTTTCATGAATACTCTGCCCCCAATGGAAATTGATCTTACATATTTCTTACATTATTTCATTTTCTCTTTGTACTTATACTATCTCCTCTATATTATAGTAAATTGAATTCCTCTCTTTTCCATTTAGATTATAAATTCTTTAAGAGCAAAGTCTGAGCCATGTTTATTTTTGTATCTTTCCATCATCTACCACAGGTATTTGTACATAGATATTTCTTAACAAATATTTGTTGAATAAATGAATGAGAGGTCTGAACTTTCTCAGTATAGGCTTTCTTCCATCAAAGCGAGCACTTTTCTTTCTTGTCTTGTTTTTGTTTGGTGCTGTTCCCTAGACATATTATCCCTGGAACTGGCTTGCTCCATTATCCATGGAGCACAACAACAAGTAACCTGAAGTCAAATGTATGCCAGATTTATACTACTTGGAAAAAACCTTAGTGCTTTTAGTGATCTCTTTGGTTTACTTTCATGTGCACTTATCCTCTGAACGATTGATCTGCCTTGGGCTTTAATATTCTGTATCTCAAATTACATTAATTATCTCCCTTGGTTCTTGCTGACCTATTATAGACAAAGATAGTTTTTACTTAACAGAAGACAATATTGCTTTGCCTTTTTCATTTTATTTCCCTTTGGAAATGGAGGTAATAGGTGGAATACTCTGCTTTTTATCAACTTCTAAGTAATCATCTCCTAGAGAAGTTCTCAACCTTTTGTTACATGTGAAATGAACTGCTTTGGCAACCTGGTGAAGCCTCTGCGTAAATTGGAGAATTATGTTTTTTTAATGCATAAAATAAAAAAGACACATTTGCAAATGCAACCAATCATATTGAGATATAGTTATTTATTTTTTAAAAACTCATGAATCCTATGTTAAGAACACAAGTCTTAAAAGAATCCATATGAACAAAAATATTTGTAAAAGTCCTTTTTATCATAGTAAAGAATGGGAGATTAAAAGAATGATCATCAATCAGGGAATGGATGAACAAGTTACGGAATATGAATGTGATAAAATACTCTTTTCAGTAAGAAATGATGAAGGGAATGTTTAAACAAAGGCTGGAAAGACCTGTATGAACTGATTCAAAAAGAAGTGAGCAGAACCAGAAAAACAATTTATGCAATAAAAGTAATATTGTAAAGATAATCAACTGTAAAAAATTTAGTAATTCTGATCACAATGATCTAACATGACTCCAAAGGATTCATGATGCAAAATCCTATTCACCTCCAGAGAGAAAACTGATAAACTCAGAGCACAGATTGAAGTATTTTTTTCCTCTTTCTAAAAAATTGTTCTTATCTTTATGTGTTTTTTTTTTTATTATTTTGGAACATGGCTGAGGAGGAAACATATGTATCATATGTCTTGCCTTCTCAATAGATGAGAGAAGAACAGGAAAAAGAGAAGAATTTGGAATTGAAAATAAAAAAAAAATTAAAAAGTGAAAGCACTTGTCCTATAACCACTTTATAGAAATATTTGAAATAATCTATTCTGAAGTCTTTAAGAATGCATTTTTCATAGAAAAGGAAACTGAAACTAAAATATGGGAGGTGATTTACCAAAATCTAAATAAACTATATTCAGCAGATCTGGGATTTGTTCACAGTTTCCTGATTTTTAACTTGATGTTTTTGATATAGAGATATAGCTCTGACCTATGTTTTGGGGGAGTTAAGCAAAGGGTACTTGGACTACAGCCCCCAAGTCAAGACTTTAAATACCCAGTAAAATTTCTATCATTTACCAACTGTCTGTAAACATTTTAATCAATGACCAGTTTTCTTTTTTCTCACAACATATTAGGATAGATGAGTTATGCTTAGGATACAGAAACACCTCTGTTATTTCTCCTCTAAAATTAGTCTTTGACCTCCCATATGACTCTCATCAAAATTTACCTTGTATTATTTATCTTCTCCTCATTAAACTATAGGCTTCCTGAAGCAAGCATTTCATCTTTCTGATTCACCAACTGCCACCTTATAGTATCTAGAACAAGAATAAAACAACTGGAGTTCAATATTGTTGAATGATTAAATAATAATATCTACCAAATTTCTGGCATCCTCAAACTCAGATTGGCTCTTGGGAAAACTGTGAACCAGAAAAACAACCTACCAATTTTTGTTTTGGCTTCTACCAAATTTCCCTTTTCTTTATCCTTTTGCCTACATTGCCCCTAATTCCATCCTGCCTTTCCTAAGATCTCATATTGTTCCTTCATCTAAACCTTGCTCAAATAGATGTCCTTCCTTAACACTGATGTTTAAATAAGTCACTTGATCAATCAATAAACATTTATTAAGTGCTTAGTATATATCAGAGATTGTGCTTGGTATGGGGATATAAAGAAACTCAAAAGATAGTCCCTGCCCTTAAGAGGAATTCACAGACTCATGTCTAATAAAAGTTTAAAGAAGTCCTAAGGTCCTAAAGTGGTCCTAATTTTAATTAAATCAGGTGGTATAATATAGTTGAAAGCATACTGAATTTGGATTTAGACAAATTGGGTTTGAGTTGTGGCTTTGCCATTCATTATCTTTGTGATTAGGTAAATTAATTCAATCTCCCTTGGCCTCAATTTCCACATTTATGAAGTGAAGGTATTGGACCTTTCTGATCTAAAATGTTATGATATGAAGTTTAATATAAAGTGATGACATTGTGACAGGCATCAACCAGGAAATGGGAAGGGATTCAGCAGGTAGAATGAACTCCGGAAGTCAAGAAAATAAATTAGGTAGTCACTTATTCAATCATTATGTAAGACTAGCCTCACCTACGTGGATTGGATCAATTCTTAGTCTAAGTTAATCAAGCCTAGAATATGAGACTGTGATGAAAATAGTGAAGAAACATGGCAAAATATGTACTTTGGTGGAATACAGTGGCTATTCACTGTAGCCTTAAAAGAGGCAAACTATAAATTGTTTTGATTTCTCTAAAAAACATATATAGGAAGATACTATCTGCATCTAGAGAAAGAACTGATAAATAGAAAAATGTACAGAATAATTTTACACGTATTTACATATTTGTTTCTAATGGCAGCCATCTCCAGGGTTGGGGGAAAAGAAACAAACAAACAAAAAAAAAAAAAAAAGGAAAAAAAATTACTTTATTGTATGTGTAAATAGAATAGCGAGTTTTGCATAATAGAGTTATAGTTTCGTTCACAAGAATTTTAATTATACTCTTGTGAAAATGGTTGTCTTATCTCAAAAGTCAAAAAATAAAAATAAATAAAAACTTTTTTAAAAGAGGCAAAGTAGTAGAATCTGAACTGATACTTATCTGTAGTCACTATCTATATTACTATGATTCACTCAAATCACCTTGTATTATTTTGAATACAATTGTTTGAGTTAGTATTTTCTTTTCTAATGGAATGTAAACTTCTTTGTGGCAGATTTTACTCTGGTCCTTATATTTCCAGCATCTAGTCCAGTATCTGGCACATAGTAGACCCTTGGCATATGCTTATTGATATATTGTTTGAAATTTGTTTCCCATAATCACACAAGGGAACATAATACTGACCCTGAGATGAAAAATGGTGAGCAAGCCCTACTTCATGGTTGTAAAAGAGCCATAGTAACATAAACAAATAAACATTAATGAAGTGTTTCCTAACACAATGGCCATGGAGCTTCCTGATTTAAAGGGTCCTACAATATTTCTCTTGAGGAATCCACAAATGTTTGTCATTAATAGCTTATCTTGTATGAATAGAAAGGCAGGTAGTTCAGATTACCAATATTAAATCTTATCTGCTTCTAATTATTGTAGACAACTGGCTTGATACAGAGGGAATCACTAAATGAGTACCATTTTTAGTTATATAACATCTCATATTTCTTTTCCACTGTGGTTATGCCTATATATTTGAATTTATTTTGTCCCTCATAATTTTGAAACTCTCAAGTATGCCTTTGCCTACAGGCATATGGCTTTTTTCTAAGGCAGGTGTTTTTGATCTGTGGTTCACAGACCCTTTTGGGATCAGTGGACAGATTTCAGGGAGTCCATAAAGTTGAAAGATATACATACATACATACATACATACATATATAACACAAAATATTTATATACATATTTGTATGTATGTAGATGTATATGTAGGTATATATACCTATATAAATATATATGCATATGCACATATGCATATGAATATATATATATATAAAATATCTTTATTGTAATGTAGTTGTTTTCTTTATATTCCTATGTATTTTGTTTTAAAAACATCATTCTGAGAAGAGCTTCATAGATAAGCAAATGTTCTTTACACTAGACACTAAAAAAGACACTTAACACTAAAAAAGTTAAACTGCTCATTCTAGGGATACATCACCTAGCACTAGAATAGGTGTCTGATTGAGGATTTTGATAATACAGTATTAAAAGTTTCATTTAGCTCTTGTTATATCATTTTCTATCATCTATAGTGCTTGGATTTGACTCCACAATCATCATACTCCCAGGAAAAGCTCATTCCCAGGAAACTCATCATCACAGAGATTGTATCAGCTTTGATACTTATACCTCATAAGTACCCTCAATTTCTTCTGCTCTTCTGATTATAAATCTGGAGGACAAAGGAAAAAAAATGTCTCCCAAAGCTTATTTTTAAAGATAACTCATAAGATTAGTACTCTTTATTTCTCATAAACTCCATCACTTAGTTTTGCACCCACCACCAACTTGCCACTTCAGGTAGCATTTCTACCCTTCCCCTTTACAGTTTCCATTTGGATGTTGTATTCTACCATTAGATTGTAAGAACCCTTGAGGACAACAATCATATTTCTTTTCTTTTTTTCTTATTTGTATCTCCAGAATACACATAATAGGCATTTGTTAAATGTATTGTATTTTACTGTTCACTAATTAAAATAATCATTTTTGACTGACCACAGATAACATAGGTTTTAGAATGGGAAAGAGACCACCAATCATTCTTCCTTCATTTCACAGAAGGGGGAAAATGAGAGCCAAAGATGGGAAATTATTTGTTCAGCATTACACAGTCAGGATCAGAGCCAGGATTGAAATTCAGTTATTCCTCAAATTTTAGGTACTTTCCCCTGTTCCACATTGCCAAGTCAACTAGGCAAAGCTGAGAAAATTATGAAAGAACAGCAGAGGCGAGATAGTAAAGAGCCAAAAAACAAAGATAGATGGGGAAATTTTTATATATAAGAAGGAAAAAAAAAAGTTAACTGGCAGCAAATACAACAGTAGAGATTAGAATTTAAAATATGAAATAAGAAAAAAACAGAGCACCCCTAGAGTTTTAAAAAGTGACAACAGAGAAGGGAGATATTGTGAGGGAACAATCTAACAATGTGGGAATATGTAGTAAAGGGTCAAAAAGGTTTTAAAGCATCAGAATACTTCAGTAGTTTAAATGCAATATAATCCTGAAATATCAATAGCAGGCATTTCTATTCAGTATACTATAAGAAACATTTTTTTAAGATGCATTTTTTTAAACTTTTTATTTTCAAAAAATATGCATGCATTATTTTTTTTAACATTGACAAGAAACATTTTTTGATAATTTTTTTGTGTTTCTTTAAATAATACAATACATATATAGTGCTTTAAAAATTTAAAATCATGTTCCTCAAAATACACTTATTATGTTAAAGTAATAGAATATTATTGTTCTTGAAAAAATGATTAACAAGTTGATTATAGAAAGGCCTGGAAAGATTTACATGAACTTATACTGAGTGAAACAAACAGAACCAGGAATATATTGTACACAATAACAGCAAGAATAAACAATGATCAACTATAAAAGTCTTGGTTCAGTGATCCAAAGCAATCGCAATTTGGATTAAACTTTGTGCAAAAAATGCCATCTGCATCCAGAAAAAGAACTAAGGAGCCTGAATGTAAATCAACACATGCTATGTTCACTTCTTTTATTCTGTTTTTTTTTTTTTTTTATCTTTCATAGTTGTTCCCTTTTGCTCTGATTTTTCTTTCCCAACATGATTCATAAAGCTACGATATTTGAAAATAATTAAATAAACAAACCCACACAGCATTTTTGCATAGCATCTGAAACATAGTAGGCACTGTATAAATGCTGATTCCCTCCTTCCTTCCTTAGCACACAAGGATTACATGAGTAATATGTAAAATGCTTTTCAAAACTTAATATCAAGTATTTCTACCACTCCACACTGTCCATAGCTCTGGGTACCTAAATGACTTTTGTACTCATTTATGGGATTCATTGATTCAACATTTAACATATTTTTTCAATTAATGAGAATTTATTTTTTTTTCTTCTTTCCAACCTTCCCCTTGGAAGAAAAGAAAAGAACAGAAAGGGAAAGAAATGAAGAGAAAAGAAAACCCTTATAAAAATTGTTAGTCAAGAAAAACAAACAATTGAATCTACATTTCCAAAAATAATATGACATTTTATATCTTGAGTCTTTTAAGGATTCAATAATATGTTATGCCCACTATAATATGTTCATTCTATATCTCAAGTCTGCTTCATCATCATAACTCTGGAATTATGATTGGTCATTGTGTTGATAAGAATTCTTAAATTTTTCAAAATTGTGTACCTTTGTAATTTTGTTGTTAATATCTAAATTGTTTTATTGATTTTGCTTACTTCCCTTTGCATCAGTTCATAAAAGTCTTCCCAAATTTCTCTGAAATCATTCTTTGCTCATCTTTTACAATACAAGTATTTCACCACATCCATATATCATAATTTGCTCAGCATTTATTAATGTGACAGCCTTTTTGGTTTAAGCTAAAGGCCCTGATGGGGTGTAGCTGAATCATAAGCATAATAATGGATACCATCTTTGATCATATTAGTATAATTATGCAGAAAGAACAAAAAGTGAGGAACTTTGCTAACTGACATTAATGATCAAAGTTGAAGGAGAAAGATTAAATAAGACAAATAGTCAATAGTCAATAGTCCTTCCTGATTTTTGTTTTATGATCTATAAAGATATCTAGTCTGAATTTCTACAAGAACAAGTGATTTTTTCTACTTATTAGAGCCCCTTGATTTCCTTACTCCAGTAACCATCTATCCTACCTTTTCATTTTATTCTACTAAGTGAGTTAGGTTACAATCCACTTCACCAAAAAATTTAGGCCATTTCAAAAGGCCTCTCGCAATTCCCTTCCTCAACTATTCAAAACTCTTCATCATTATCCAAAATTCTTTATTCTGCCTCTTTGGCAGAATAACAAAGAGACATTCTTAATTTAAATTAACCTTTTGACTTGTATCTTAAATCCTAATCTTCCCCATCTCTTCAAGGACTTTATGCTAGTATTTTCTCTCTTTCTTTCTATATGCTCTTTCCTGCTTTCATCCAAATATGATTAGATCTTTTTAACTCCATGAAGTTTTCTTTTGATTCTTCTCCTCCATGTAGCTGCACCTTATTCTTTATCTTTATTGCCAAAGCTCCTGATAAAATCACTTATACCCAAAACTTCTAGTTCTTCAACCCCTGCATGCTGTCAGCCCCTTGAAATCTAACTTCTACCCATAATTCTACTTAAACATCTTTCTTAATAGTCATTTATTACTTTTAATTTTGAAAGTATTTTCTCAATACTTATCTTTCTCAACTTCTCTTATATTTGACACTACTAACTACTCTTTCCATATGTTCTTCCTTCCTTTCTTTATCATCAGTAAAAGGAAAAACTTTAAAGGTCTCTTATAATTATAATTCTACTATTCTATAATTCTTCTTTTGGCTTCACAGATTTTTCCACTTTACCTTTCCCTCCCCACAACTGCTTTTTGTCAGTCTCTTTCCATGAATCTCCCTCTTCTTGCTGACTCCTTTAGTTGGACATTCCCCAAGCTTTAATCCTTTGACTTCTAATGTTTTCTCTTGATTCCAATTTTATTGGAAAACATAGTCATTCCTAACTGTACCTAATATGTGACAAGTACACATAGTTATTTCTAAATTAATCAAAATCCTTTCTAGGTTATTAGTTCCTAACAGAACTTCCTACTCAGAAAATTGTACTTGTATTTCTGCACTGTCCATTTAAGATTTACCTATTTACTCTATGTTGTTAGTTACCTTTTTATGTGAATATTTTCTTTCCTGAATGGGATTGTCTGTCCCATAAAATTTGTATGTGTGTTTGTGTGTGAATATTTATTAATAATGATGAAGAATTTTTTTTAAAGGGAACACAAAGTATTGCCTTTCCTTGATCCCATTAATTCGTAATTCTCAAACATTCCTGGCAACTTAAGCTTTCCAATCCATAGTTGGTGGGTTTCTATGTATGATTATTTGAAGATGTGAAATACATGAGCCTAAAAGTTTTCAAGAAATCTCATTTGTTTTTCTCCAAAGGAAAGGAATGAAAAGAATTATTAATATTTTCCAATTAGACTTAGTTGTTTGTTTTTCTTTTTATAAAGCACTGATAATATATTTATAAAATCAATACAAAATTTTCAATAAATAAGTTTTCATTGGACAAGTGAGGGTGAATGCTTCCATATATTTCACTGCTGAAAAACCTAAAAAGACATTCATTCATATATATGGGGTGAATTCCAATTCTATTTCAAGAGTCATCTTCTGTCAGGACCATCTGGCAATTCAAATAGTGAATTATTAAGGGCAGATAAATATGATAGTATTTAGTTCATTTGTACAGTCATGGCTTGAATAGAAGACTCAATTAATTACTAGATCAAAATTGGGCTGGGATTTGCTTTGTAAACTGCTAAACAGTTTAACTAGGAGAGAAGAGAAGGCTATATATGACATTAAATGACCTTTCTAAAAGCTTGTTTCTCCACCAACTGCTCATATCGAAACCAATTTCAGGAGTCATTCAAAATGAGCAGTTTATTGCTTCCTAAATGCATTTACTACATGCCAGATGTCCATTTCAAACCAGTCTGCTGCATAGCTCTCACTGACCCTATACAGAGTTGTGACTGCCCATATCCATTACCTAGGAAATGTGGTTCACTTAGCAGTACATTTCTGGCACCCTAGGCACTAAGAAGAGTGACCCTGACCCAGCAAATGCTAGTGAGAAAGTTACAATTGCACAGGTATTGACAAAGTGAGATGTAACATAGATATGGCTACAATTACTACAAAAATGCTTTTAGCTGGACTGAGTACTCATCAAAATCTCTATTTTATACATTTCTAATTCCATTGGCAAGATTGAAATTGCCTTGGAAACAATGTAAAAAAAAAAAAGACAACCATTATATCTCACTTGAACCTAACAAGTGACTTTCATTGATCTGAAATTATTACTTACATGGAATCTGTAAACCCATTTTCTTATTGATAGAGTGGGACAGTAATCTACTCACTATGAAACAGTATCATTAGTTATTAGAACTGGAACTACGAAAGAAGTAAGAATCTTAGATTTTACTTGAATTCAAATTCTAGATTTTTAATACCTATTTTTTGATTTGTGAGACAAATTTCCAGGATATAAATCAGACCATTCTCTTCTTTTTTGAAAATTTTGGAACATTATTCATCTGGACAAGTCTTTTCAGGACAAATCTACTGATGATTCATCTCTTTAAGTCATTTATCCAAATGAATATTATAGACTGAATAACATCATCCACTTGATATTTTCCACCTAGATAGTTGGGTCAAACATTTAAAAGTGATTGTGTGGATTTCATGTCCTAGACTCAATGTCTGAGGCATCAATGAAATCAAAATGAAAATCAAATTTTAAAATCCTTCAAATAGGAACACTGGGAATATTATTCCTTTGTATATGGAACATCTCTTACAATTTATATTCTATGTGGGATATCTTCTATGACAATATCAAACATCTTTGGAGAATATAATGTTTAATTAGTGTTTGATATCGATAATGAGGGGATTGTTGAAAAAAGCTGTCTCTGATATTGTATTTATCAAGGATTATTTCTTTTTCTTAAAATATGTATGAAAGATAACTTGAAGGAGACCCTTAATAAAGAATTTTGCTTTACTATTATCAAATGATTCTTTAAAGAAAACAGCATTTTTGAAAGTACAACTTATCTTCACTTTAAAAGCTAGTACAATAGAAATTAATCATTGTCATAGTGGCTGTTAGAGATCTAGTAAGGATCTAAGGAACTTCTTTTTTTTAAATAGTAATAATAAATATGTAAATAGATGCCGTATACTACATATAACACTATTGATAAGCTCAAAGATAAGTATTTATATATAGATGTATTTATGTAGAACAAGTAGAGAGATGAGGTAGAAATCTTACCATTGACTGCATGATCACTTTTACCATTCCTACCTCCATGAAAAAGATAAGTCATAGGAAGAAGATGGAAGTATTCCAAAAAATTACAGCAGAGCAAGCAAAAGGATGATGCCTAAAAATGATGGCATATGAGTAAACAGTTGCTGAAAAAATAAATCATGAGAGTTTGTCAGAGGGTTATTGTTATTCATTTGTTTTAGTTATACCCAATCTTTGTGATCCCATTTGAGGTTTTCTTGGCAAAGAAACAGACTGATTTGTAACCTTTTTTTTTTTTCCAGCTTATTTTATAGGTAAAGGAACCAAGGCAAATAGAGTTAAGTGACTTAGCTAGGGTCAAACAACTAATAAATGTCTAAATCAGATTTGAATTCATGAAAAGGAGTCTTCCTGGTTCTAATCCCAGTGCTCTATTCATTGTCCCATCTAACTGTCAGAGGGTAGGGGCTAATCTTGCACCATGATCATAGCCCTGGAAGACAGGTAGAACTAAAGTTCTAGGGTAATGAGTGCCAGCCTAAGATATATGATTGATTTGATGATCCTTCCACTTCTTAACTTGCTCCTTTTCTAGTTAGCTCTGTGTACAATTTTGTTTGTTATATGCTGCATTCAATTTAGATTTCATTTTATCATTATAAAAAGAAATAGCAAATTTTATTTACACTTTATTAAAGATTTAAAAACAAAGAGAAAATAAGAGGGGTGGGGAAGAAATGCTTCTTGTTTTTCTTGGCTGAATTCTTAGTCTGAGGACCATGAACTTACCCCCCCCTCACATTTTGATAACTGTATTACAATATAATTGATAAGTTTTGTAATCCTATATTTAGTTTGATTGTTTTCTGCACTTATGAATAATATTCTGAAAATAGGTCCAAAAGCTTCAACAAACTGCCCCAGGGGATGTATAAAAGGAAAAAAAAAAGTTTAAGAACTGTACTAAAGACATTTAAAAATTTGCTTCAGACTGAAGCTAAGTTCTTACAATCCAATGTGAACCATTGGGGGAAAAAAAGAGAGAGATTGTTATTATTAGACAGTAAAAGTCTGGAGATAAATTCATAATTCAGATACTGGAAGGAAGGAAGGAAGGAAGGAAGGAAGGAAGGAAGGAAGGGAGGAAGGAAGAAAGAAAAAGAAAATAAGGAAGGGAGGAAGGAAGGAAGAAAGAAAGGAAGAAAGAAAAGAAAGAAAGAAAGAAAGAAAAAAAGAAAGAAAGAAAGAAAGAAAGAAAGAAAGAAAGAAAGAAAGAAAGAAAGAAAGAAAGAAAGAAAGAGAAAGAAAGAAAGAAAAAGAAAAAGAGAAAGAGAGAAAGAAAGAAAGAAAGAAAGAGAAAGAAAGAGAGAAAGAAAGATAGTTAAGAAAGGAAGTTAGTTAAGAACCTGAAAAAGAGAAAAAAGAAAGAGAGACAGAAAGGAAGAAAGAGAGAGAGAGAGAGCGCTCCAGAAGCCTGAAGCCCCTCTCTCCCCCCTCCGCCGACACAGAACCTTGCATATCCACTTAAAGAATATCTACTCACAAGAAGGATAATGTAGATATTTACATGAGCATACTTAATAGATCAAACCTGGCTTAATGGTAGGTGACTGAGCTGAAGCAATTTTGTTCTTGAGGATATATATACATGTGGATTGTGAGGTTCTCAACTTTCTATTCTATTTATTCTCTCATTTCAGCATCAAAGGCTTTCAACAAGTATGTTATTTCTTTATGTTGATAAAAATGCAACTCTTATTAATTAATGAATTGGCCTTGAGTCTCCATCCTTTAAAAATTAGTAAAAAAAAATTTTACTATAAAATTTCTTTCCTCTATCTCTCTTTCTCAAACTTGAGTCAGTTTTATAAACTTACCACAAAATCAGTATTACTTCATTTTCAATTTATTAATAGGAACAAGTAATGCAAAGAATATGTCTACAAAGTATTTTTTCACCAAATGTCTTATCTGAAGTCTTCTTATATTACATCTCCTTTTTCTCTTACAGATGAATGGTTGAATATATGAATAAAAATTATATTTTGAGCACTCACTCTATGCCAAGTATTGTGTTAAACAGTGGGGATATAAACACAAGGAAACAAAACAGTCTTTGGCCTCAAAGACCTGACATTCTAATGGGGAAGACAATGCACATAGAGAAGTGGTTGCCATGATAAGGAAAGTTTGGATCTGGAAAATCGCAAAGACGGTAAATATAAAAGTAGTGCACACTTCTTTCAAAATAGGTAACTTCAGCCTCTTCTGAAATGAATTTATGAGTCATCTTTCAGTGGCCCATCCATTCTCTTCTAGAGATAACAATGTATTATATTGGTCCCTGAGATTCTATTCTCTCTCTCTCTCTCTTGACTCAATATACATACATACACACACATATATACACACATACACACACACACACACACACACACACACACACACACACACACACACACACATATATATATATATATATATATATATATATTTAATCTATGTAATAAAACAAGTATATCCGTAGCTATGGATAAAAACGATGACTGCATATGAACTTTCAATTCTATCCTGTACAACTTTCTTTTCTTCTTAAACATAAAATAAAATTATCATGTAAATTTCTTTTTAACAATATGGTATATAGTACTATTCATTCATTCAGTTATAAATTCAAAAGGTTAGAACAAATGCATACTAATGATATTAAATTTAAAGAAATAAAGAAATTTAGAATAGATAAGTTTATACATAAATATTCTTTATAGATTCTGAGTATCATAGATTATTAGAGCTGCAAAGTATTTTAAAGATCAGCTGATCCAGTGTGGGGGAAACTTAGTTCCAAATGAGTTAAATGACTTGTCCAAGTTATTAGAACAGCACTAGGACTTAAATTTACGTTTTCTAAATCAAAGTTCAGTGTATTTGCCCACTATGTTGTGCCACAGAATACATGATTACCAGTTTTCAACAATATGAGGCAATGCAGAGTGGTGGAAAGTATCTTGGGCATCTAATCAAAAGACCTGGGTTCACTCTTCCTAGGTCTATTATCTTTGTCAAGACATATAATTTATTTGAATTTTAATTTCCCCATCTATAAAATGGGACAAATCATACTTCCTTACTTGTCTCATAAGGTTACTGAGAGGATCAAGCTATATAAGTTATCTAAAATATCTTACAAAGATATCCCTTCTTTTCCCTTTTACTTTTCCCTTCCCTTTCTCTCTTTCTTTTCTACTTCTATCCTTTCCACTTCCCCTTCCCCTTTCCCTATCTTATTTCAGTTTGTCTCTGTCATTTACTAGTCTATTTCTGTCCTTCTCTAGTTGGTTGTAAATCTATTTCTGTCTTTCCATGTGTCTCTGTGTCTGTATCTGTTTTTGTATCTATCTCCTTCTTTTCCTGTCATCCTCCCCTAGTTTTTAAATTGCTCAACTGAACATGAACAGGCTATTATCCAAGAAGATAACTCCCCCCTTTCTACTAGGAAACAGAAAGATTAGTTCCTCAGGGTAAACTAGATTTAAATTTAAGTCTAGACTCCAAAATGAGGAGAAATGAATAGAGGCATCTGGAGTTGTGAAAACAAAAGAATAATAAATAAATAAAAGGCTACTTGGAAGATGATAATAAACAGGGAATGCATTTAGGGAAATCATAGAAAGAAGGTGGTTTTTCTGTTACTGATCAAGCAGGAATCTGGAGAATTAGATCTCTACTAACATACAGGAAAACATTACATTAACAAAGAGCTGCTGCTAAGTGTCCTTCCAGTTCCTTGTCTTGACTTCATCTAGCTGTCGGCACCAACCCAGGTGGACCCAAATATCCCTACATAAATGTCATTTCTTATAATGATTCATATGACTATAAATGTACTCAACACTAAAACTATAGCCATAATTTAAACTTCTTTTTAAGAAAAGACTTCAGAAAAATCCTCTGGGATGTTGCAGAGCCTCAAGGTCATAGTTATGAACATCAAATATCAATAAACCACATGGTAAGATTTTAAAAGTATAGGTGACTTAGCTGAAAAAGTAGTAACCCCAACATACCAGAGAGGTATTTTTGAAAAGGATAATACTGGCCTTGGTATGGATTTTGTCATCAAAAAGTTTCAAGCAGATTTAATTGATGAATTGTCTTTTCATTATGAGCTTTAAAATTATCCATAAACAAGAATAGTTCAGTATAAAAGAAAAAAAATGAATTATGTAAGATAACCCCAAAGTCTTAATATTTCCTGCATATAAAGTCCTGCAGTATTATAATATATATCTTTTAAAAGCATATACCAAATTAAACCTGATGGTAAGAAATTGTCTTTCTTGAAAAAGAAATAGAACAAGCTATTAATAAACTCCCAAGGAAAAAATCCCCAGGACCAGATGGATTTACATGTGAATTCTACCAAACATGTAAAGAACAATTAGCCCCAATGTTATATAAACTATTTGAAAAAATAGGGGATGAAGGAGTCCTATCAAACTCCTTTTATGACACAGACATGGTACTACTACCTAAACCAGGTAGATTGAAAACTGAGAAAGAAAACTATAGACCAATTTCCTTAATGAATATTAATGCTAAAATATTAAATAAGATATTAGCAAAAAGACTTCAGGAAAATCATCCCAGGACAATACCCTATGATCAAGTAGGATTTATACCAGGAATGCAGGACTGGTTTAATATTAGGAAAATTATTAGTATAATTGACCCTATTAATAATCAAATTAATAAAAACCATATGATCATCTCAATAGATGCAGAAAAAGCATTTGATGAAATCAACATCCATTTCTACTAAAAACACTTGAGAGTATAGGAATAAATGGACTATTCCTTAGAATAATCAGGAGCATATATTTACGACCGTCAGTAAGCATAATATGTAATGGAGATAAACTGGAACCTTTCCCAGTAAGATCAGGAGTAAAACAAAGTTGCCCACTATCACCATTACTATTCAATATTGTATTAGAAATGCTAGCCTCGGCAATAAGAGTCAAGAAAGAGATTAAAGGAATAAGAGTAGGTAATGAGGAAATCAAACTGTCACTCTTTGCATATGATATGATGGCATACTTAGAAAACCCCAGAGATTCTAATAAAAAGTTATTAGAAATAATTCACAACTTTTGCAAAGTTGTTGGATACAAAAAAATTCACATAAATCCTCAGCATTTTCATGCATCACCAACAAAATGCAACAGCAAGAGATACAAAGAGAAATTCCATTCCAAACAAATGTTGAGAGTATAAAATATTTGGGAATCCATCTACCAAAGAAAAGTCAGGAATTATATGAGCAAAATTATGAAACACTTGCCACAAAAATAAAGTCAGATTTAAATAATTGGAAAGACATTCAATGCTCTTGGATAGGCCGAGCGAATATAATCAAGATGACAATACTCCCTAAACTAATCTATTTATTTAGTGCTATACCAATCAGACTCCCAAGAAACTATTTTAATGACCTAGAAAAAATAACAATTAAATTCATATGGAAGAATAAAAGGTCGAGAATTGCAAGGGAACTAATGAAAAAAAAAGTCAGATGAAAGTGGTCTAGATGTACCTGATCTAAAGCTATATTATATAGTAACAGTCACCAAAACCATTTGGTATTGGATAAGAAATAGACTAGTAGATCAGTGAAACAGATTAGGTACAAAGGACAAAAAAGGGTACATCTATAGCAATCTAGTGTTTGACAAACCTAAAGATATCAACATTTGGATAAAAATTCATTATTTGAAAATATTGTTGGGAAAACTGGAAATTAGTATGGCAGAAATTAGATATGGATCCACACTTAACATCATATACCAAGATAAGATCAAAATGGGTCCGTGATTTAGACATAAAGAATGAGATTAGATTAGAATAGATAAAGAATAGATTAGAGGAACAGAGAATAGTCTACCTCTCAGACCTGTGGAGGAGGAAGGAATTTATGACCAGAAGAGAACTAGAGATCATTATTGATCACAAAATAGAAGATTTTGATTACATCAAACTAAAAAGGTTCTGTACAAACAAAGCTAATGCAAAAAAGATTAGAAGGGAAGTAACAGATTGGGAAAATATTTTTACAGTTAAAGGTTCTGATAAAGGTCTCATTTCCAAAATATATAGAGAACTGACCCTAATTTATAAGAAATCAAACCATTCTCCAATTGATAAATGGTCAAAGGATATGAACAGACAATTCTCAGGTGATGAAATTGAAATTATATCCACTCATATGAAAGAGTGTATGAAAGAGTGTTTCAAATCACTGCTGATCAGAGAAATGCAAATGAAGACAACTCTGAGATACCACTACACACCTGTCAGATTGGCTAAGATGACAGGAACAAATAATGCTGAATGTTGGAGGGGATGTGGGAAAACTGGGACACTAATACATTGTTGGTGGAGTTGTGAAAGAATCCGGCCATTCTGGAGAGCAATCTGGAATTATACCTAAAAAGTTATCAAACTGTGCATACCCTTTGATCCAGCATTGCTGCTATTGGGCTAATATCCCAAAGAAATACTAAAGAGGGGAAAGGGACCTCTATGTGCCAAAATGTTTGTGGCAGCCCTTTTCGTAGTGGCTAGAAACTGGAAAATGAATGGATTTCCATCAATTGGAGAATGGTTGGGTAAATTATGGTATATGAACGTTATGGAATAATATTGCTCTGTAAGAAATGACCAACAGGATGAATTCAGAAAGGTTTGGAGAGACTTACATGAACTGATGCTGAGTGAAATGAACAGAACCAGAAGATCGCTGTACACTTCAACAACAATGATAAATGAAGATGTATTCTGATGGAAGTGGATATCTTCGACAAAGAGAAGATGCAACTCACTTCCAATTGATCAATGATGGACTGAAACAACTACACCCAGAGAAGGATCACTGGGAAATGAATGTAAATTGTTAGCACTACTGTCTATCTACCCAGGTTACTTATACCATTGGAATTTAATACTTAATGTGCAACAAGAAAATTGGATTTACACACATATATTATATCTAGATTATACTGTAACACATGTAAAATGTATGGGATTGCCTGTCATCTAGGGGAGGGAGTAGAGGGATGGAGGGGAAAATTTGGAACATTGAATACAAGGGATAATGTTATAAAAATTATGCATTTATACTGTCATAAAAATTTATAATAAAAAAAGAAGTTGTCTTTCTTGCTTTCCCTTTCTGAATTTTATTCTTTCTTTTCTTTCATATTTTTCTTCCTTTCTGTTCAACACTATTACCCCATATATGTTTCAGAGAACTTCCTAATTCTCTTGACTCAACCCCTCCATTAATAAACTGAGTAAAATCTTTATATTGGACTTCAAAGGTAAAAACAACTGTGGTTTTCAAATTGAACAATCAAAAATATTAGCATTCATTAAATGTCTATTATTTGCCAGATACAAGTTATACTTGTGAAAGGAATAACTTGAATTCAAGTCTTCCTGACTCCAAAAACATTTTATCTTTACTATTTGTGAAGTTCCCCCCCAAAAAAAAAAACACCTAAAAACAAAAAACAAATAGAACAAATCACTAGGTTTGTGATGTCATCTTCAAGCTTCAGTAGGCCAGTTCTTCCACGACAGAATGTAGTCCATATCAAAGCCTACATGAAATCTTTTCATACATCCATTCATTTATCTATTCATTCATTTATTTATTCATTCAACAAAAAATTATTGAATATATATATATCATTATGCCAGATACTATGCTAGCTACTGCAGATATAGGACAAAAGCAAAATAACTCCTGCCCTCAAGCAATTTATATTCTTTTGGAGAAACTACCATTCACACACACAAATAAATAGAAAATATATTGAAAGTAAATGGAAAAATAATAGCAGGAGAGGGAGACTAGTGTTTGGAAAGCTTCATGTAAGATGTGCTACTTAGATGGAACTTGAAAGCAGCTGCCAGAGCTTGGACTATACTGCTATACTTTTTGGGAATCTAGAGATTACTTCCACAACACAATAAAGTCAGAAAAGAAGAAATACTCTTAGAGTAATACAATAAAAAAAATAACAAAAATTTGTATACCCTATAATCCTTGAATGTTATGTTCCTAAGTTTAATGAAATATTATACTGAATATTTACTGCTGTCCCAAATAAACCATTTCATTATCCCTAAAATCCTTAAAGCTTTCTATTGCATAGACAGGGAAATCACTAAATATATAAACCCTGTATTCTATCCTGTTATCTGCAAGGGTAGTTTTTTTCTGTACTAAAGTAACAAGGGATTTTCCTTCCTGTGTCTCTGGCTGAGATTAGAGGACATATAATAGGAACAGCCATAGGTCTTAATTTAGCCACAACTAAGTCTATAGAAATTCTCTTTTTCTTGTGGAAGAGTGAGGCACATGGAATGGAAGGGAAATGAAAGATTAGTAAGCCTGTCTATGGAAATAAATCCTGGAAATTATCTTCATGTGCATCATAGAATAAGAGAATTTCAGAGATCATCTGGAATAATACATAATGAAACAGGCATTTCCTCAATATCCAAAACAAGTGACCATTTGAGCTCTTTGTGAAGACCTCCAATGAGGAAGAACTCAGTGAAGCAGCCTCTTCTATTTTGAACTTCTCTAATTGTGAAAAAAGAGTTTCTTAATTTAAGTATATCTCTGCATCTAAAATCCATTATTCTTAGTTATCCTTTTTGGACATGTTGGAAAAACTCCAATTGCTCCTTTGTATGATGGGGAATATTGAACAATAGCATGTCCATTTCTAGCATTCATATCTCCTTAGCAATACTAAACTGAAATGTAGTCATCAGAACTGAACTCAGTAATCCAGATGAGGTTTAGTTATTGACTATCCTATGAAGGAAAGAAAGAAGGGAGGGAGGGAGGGAGGAAAAAAGGAAGAGAACAAGCATTTATTAAGCACCAGGGCCTAAGTGCATTGTAAGTATCTCATTTTATCTTCACAGCAACCTAAGAAGGTAAGCATTGGTCTTTTATCACCATTTTACAGCTTAAGAAATTGAAGCAAAGAGAGGTTAAATGAGCAACATAGAGTCACACCGTTTGATAAGCATATGAGGCCAAATTTGAACTCAGATTCTGATTTCAGAACAGCCACTCTATCCACTACATGACCTAGCTGCCTTTGACAATAATACTATCATCTTCCTTGATTAAAACACTATTTCTCAACACAGACTAAGAAAGGGTTCACTTCTTATTTGACTATTCCTCATAAAGTAGCAAGAAGAATAAATATCCAGCTATTTGAGCTTTGGAGTAATTTGGATTCTGGCTAAACAAAAACATACATTAGTTTGTGTCTCTTCTCTCTTGAAGATGTCTAGGATTTCACTGGGCATAATTCTATAACAATGTACTTCAAGATCTCTAACAGGGATTATTCCCCCCAATCACTAAAGAAATTTGGCACCCAGAAGACCACAGTTTAGTACTTCCTGTAATTTAATTTGAGACAGAGTTGTTATGGAATTAGCATTACCAAACATTTTCCCATTTGACATCTCATGTGGCTTTCCTGAAAGAGCTCATGCTAAGATTGCAAGAGGGGGGCATCACATAACTTCCTGTCACAATTCTTCTCCATATTGCCATAGTCCCAGAATTTGCATTATTAGTTTTTTCACTGATGGATCAAGGAAGTGGAGAAAAATCATGGCTTCCTTGAAAACCATAAACCATAGCTATAATTGGAGTGTATGGAGTGGCTTTTAAATTACCTTATATAATCTTAACTCTCTTTTCTGTTAAGCCTGGTAAAAAAAGAACAGGAACACAATTCATTTAATGAATTAGCAACATTAAGGACAAAGCAGTTACACCCACAGTGGTAAAGCAGTTGTTCCAGACTGCTAAAAGGAATTTAAATTGTCAATCACTCAAGGAAGCTGAAAGGGTTTAGCCCTGTGCTGGCAGGCAAGTTGGAAAAGAGTAGACTGTCTGGGATAGATTAAAAAAAAGAACAGAAAAGATTGAGAAAGGGGTGTACAGATGAAGGGTGAATAAAGCAGATTCTGATTCTACTCTTCTGAAACAGTCTTCCTCTTTATCCCAATAGAAAGAAATCCTCTAGTAATGTCCCAATCTCATTAAACGTTGAAAAAAATTCCTATAATTTGTGAGGCTAAGTATGTAGATATAAGCCAAGTACAGGTTTATAGTTACAGACAATTTAATAAAAATTATGAGGTTCTGTAATAACCTATTCCTTGTATTTGATTGGAGATTCACAGAGAATTATCTCCTTTGGAGAATACGGAAGATGTAATAATAATAAGAAAGTGATGATGACTATAATTCAGTCATTACTCCCTTCCTCTCTTCTCCTTCCCCATCAAGAGTGAAGTGTCCTAAATTCTGACTTTTCTGGGAAGATTTTTTTTAAGGCAATTAGAGTTAAGTGACTTGAACAGGGTCACACAACTAATGTCTGAGAACAGATTTGAACTCAGATTCTCCTGACTCTAAAGTGGGTGCTCTATTTACTGTATCACCTAACCACCCCTTGGGAGACTTAATTTTGGTTTTGAGTGGGTGAATATGGAAATTTGGCCACCATGGAGCACACTACCTAATTACTTTGCCATTTTACAAGGATCATTTGGGAAGAATGTCAATCTCTCTATAATCCTTAAGAGTTCCTACTTTGTCTGTTTGTGGGTGCTACTCTCCCTTACTAGTTTAGATGGCATGTGGATAGTATGGATTTATCCATCCAAATTACTGCTCAAAGCTCCATCCACTGATAGAAATTTTACTTTCTTCCATGGCTTGTTGTGTTTCCCAAAATTATAATTAGGTGAACATAATGTAATATACAGTCTTTACTCATGACCTAAGAAGTATGAAGTACAAAACCAAACCACATTTAAAATTTGGTGAAACATCCAACTCAGTAAAGTCATATAAAAGGCATTTAAGAATAAAACAGAAAAAACACTTTTTAATGTAAAAAAATATTACAATGACTTTAGTTAATATGATATTAAAAAAAAAAACTTTAACCATCAAGGGCTATCAAGACACCAAGCTTAGGTTCTTAGAGCATGGTACTCAGTGTACTTTTAAAGTACATAGGAATGACACTAAAAAGAACAAGAAGAGTAAGAATAGCTATTAGACTAAAAGTACAGGGTAAATTCAACTATGAGGTGATTTTAATTATAAGAGAGAACAAAGGCTGCTTTAAAAGTATCTGAAGGAATAAAACATATCAAAGTCATGCAAAAAAACTGTTTTCAATACCTAAATACCTTAAACACTAGATAGGAAATAAAGAGATAGACTGGCAAACAGACAGAAGATAGATGGTAGATATTTTCCCATCATCATAAACTTTTCATAGTTTTCTCTATTAATACTAGTGTGAATTACACATAACACTAGAAATATCCTCCATGAGGATCTTAATAAGGAATGGAAAGAGTTCCCAGTGAAATTACGGAATAGTTCCACTAAAGAATAATGGATAACAGTATTACCATGATATAATTAACTAAAAGGTATATAGAATACAAAAATCCATTGTGCTCAATGTATATTGATTATTAAGAAAATAAAAATATTTAATTGGTAGAGCAAAATGTTGATTAATAGCTTTCTTTCAACAAGGTGTCTTCTATTTATGTATATACACAAATATATATACATATGTACATTTACATAAATAAAATATATTAATTTGAATTAGTAGATCAAAATATTGATTAATAGTTTACTTTCAAAAGTGTCTCATATATACACATACAAATATATATATATATATACTTACATACATATACTTGTATATGTCCACAAAAATTCATACACACATATACACACTATCTATCCATCTAACTAGCTATATCTATATCTCTGCATATCCATATTATCCATATGCCTACACACACACACACACACACACACACACACACACACACATATATACACCATAGCATCATAGGGATCTTAGAGGCAATCTATCCAGATTCTCTTATTTTACATATGAGTAAACTGAGGCCCCAAAATATTGTGACTTATACAAAGTCACACAAGTAGAAAATAGCATAACCTGGATTCAAATACAAGTCCTTTAATCTATAAATACAAAATTATTTCTACTGTACCCCATGAGAATAAGTTTATTCCTTTAAATTTTTTGTAGTAGAGATAATCTTGATCGATGAACCTCTAATCATTAATATCAGGTGCAGCAAACAACAAGGAAGAAGAAATTCTTACTCATAATGTTCAGCTATATCATGGAGGAAATCTATATCTGAATCCAAGTTGAAAAGAGATTCTAGTTTCTCTAGATGTTCTTATTTGGTATAGCCTGAGCATTTGCTGGATAATTCAGGTTTCAAGCTCCATAATGAGGCAGAGCCTCCAGGAAGAGATCTGTAACCAATACAATTATTTTGGTCTAAGTATCCATACAAGGGGAAAAAGTAGATGAAGAATGCCTATTTTCAGATCATGATATGCTGTTAAATAGACTATGGAGCTCATTCATAAATACCTATACTTTTTTTTTTTTAATTAAAGCTTTTTACAAAACATATGCATGGGGTAATTTTTCAACATTGACCTTGCAAAACCTTTTGTTCAAAATTTTTCCCTCCTTCCCTCCATCTTCTCCCCTACATGGCAGGCAGTCCAATACATGTTAAATATGTTAAAATATATGTTAAATCCAATATATGTATACATATGTATACAGTTATCTTGCTGCCCAAGAAAAATCAGATCAAGAAGGAAAAAATAAACCTGAGAAAGAAAACAAAATGCAAGCAAACAACAAAGAGTGAGAATGCTATTTTGTGGTCCACACTCAGTTCCCACAATCTTCTCTCTGGGTATAGATGGCTCTTTTCATCACTGAACAATTGCAACTGGTTTGAGTCATCTCAATGTTGAAGAGAGCCATGTCCATTAGACATGCAGTGATATAGTCTTATTGTTGCCATGTATCTCCTAGTTCTGCTCATTTCACTTAGTATCATCAGTTCATGTAAGTCTCTCCAGTCCTCTCTGAAATTATCTTGTTGGTTGTTTCTTACAGAACAATAATATTTCATAGCATTCATATACCTTAATTTATTCAGCCATTCTCTAATTGAAGGGCATGCACTCAGTTTCCAGTTTCTTGTTACTACAAAAGGACTGCCACAAACATTTTTGCACATGTGGGTCCCTTTCCCTCCTTTAAGATCTCTTTGGGAGTACTAACACTGCTGGGTTAAAGGGTATGCACAGTTTGATAACTTTTTGAGCATAGTTCCAAATTGCTCTCCAGAATAGTTGGATCCATTCTCAGTTCCACCAACAATGTATCAGTGTGCCTGTTTCCCCACATCCCCTCCAACATTCATTATTTTTTCCTGTCATCTTAGCCAATCTGAAGATGTGTAGTTGTATCTCAGAGTTATCTTAATTTGCATTTCTCTGATCAATAGTGATTTGGAACACTCTTTCATATGACTAGAAATAATTTCAGTTTCTTCATCTGAAAATTGTATGTTCATATCCTTTGATAATACCCATACTTT